>NW_011227965.1:0-345 GCF_000146605.3 Meleagris gallopavo | reverse complement strand
CCTGTTTTGTTTTGTCTTTTTTTTTTATTTTATTTTTTCTGTAGTGAGTTTTTTTGTTTGCTTTGCATTGTCTTTGTTTCCTATTTGTAGGTTCTTTGTCTTTCCTGCTCCTTTCTTTGCGTGATCTTGTTCCTTGCTGCAAGCATTCCTTTCCTGTTCAGAGTATGTTTCTTGGCTTTGCTTTGGTTTTTCTTGCTTTTTTTATTGATTTTGTTAGTTCTCTTCTTCCCTGTTCCTTTCTTTGCTTTCTTTTCCTTTTTCCCAAGGGTTTGACTTGCCTCTGAACCAAATGTTGAGCCCTTTGGACTTAACAGTATCCCATTTGTGAAGCTCCTTATCCTGATC
>NW_011227964.1:0-444 GCF_000146605.3 Meleagris gallopavo | reverse complement strand
AATAACTAAGTGCCATTATTGACTGCTGCTGTAGTGTTCCTTTTTTGTGCTTGGAAGAGTCTTGTAAGAACACAACCAAAGTTGATGCTCTAAGGACAAACGCAGCATTGTCTTCCCTTTTTTAACAAATCAGAGAAAAAAAAAAAATACACAGTACTATTTCAGCCTTCAGATTCTGTTGTAAAATTCCCTTCTATAGTGGAAATGCTAAGTCGTGGCTTGAAGCGGTGATTGAGCACCTGGTAGAAAGGTAGGGCTAAGCCAGGGAGCTCAGCTGCATGCAATGCACCTGAGTGACCAGAAGTGGTAGAGCCAGGATTTACCCCCTTCCCAGACCTCTTGTAAGGGTTGGCAGTGGAGGTGAGGTTTTCTTGCTGGAAATCCCTGTCTTCCTGAGGTCTTCTGAAGGTAAACGATTCTTCTCTTATTTCTGTGCTTATGGCA
>NW_011227963.1:0-312 GCF_000146605.3 Meleagris gallopavo | reverse complement strand
GTTTAAAGAAAAAAAAGAAGAAAAAAAAAAAGGGGGAAGAGAACTAGTGTGCAGAACAAATGCATAGTATGCATGATAATGCATGACATTTAAGATTTGAGGAAGGCTACAGGACATGATGAGTTAAATTATTGTATGAACTTCTTGCAGAAATCTAGATTTCCTCACAAGCAGGTGGAATCTTTTTTGAAGCATACTGAAACCTGTATACACTCGCATATATATAAATACACATGACAAAGCATCTGCAGAGAAATGAAAAGAATGAGCTGAGGATTTTGGTTTTAAATCAGAAAATGAATAATTCAAATA
>NW_011227962.1:0-478 GCF_000146605.3 Meleagris gallopavo | reverse complement strand
TCACCTTAACACAAAGCAACGTTGAAGGACGTCATAGGGGCAGACGTAGGAAACGCTGCCTTGTGCAATGATTTCTGGCTCATCCCATTGTACGTTGGCAATTCTTGCCAATTGAGGACTATTTTTTTTTATCCTTTTATGTAAAACACATCATGTTAAAAAAGGTAAACTATAAAACGTTGAAAACCTACAGGGGTATTAAAAATACCCAGCCCCAACACGTGCTACTCTTTTCGCTTTCTTTTTAGATCACTAGTGTTGGTACAAAATGAGCTTAGAGAAGGAGAGAATTCTAATTAGGTTTAAAAAAGAAAAAATATGGCAGTTTATTTTGAGCGCATGTCTGATTTGCTAAGGCATATCCCATTTCAGATGCAGGCAGAATGAATCATTATTACACATTTATCATCATAAAAATGCTTATTTGGATTTTTTTTAAGAAAAGGAAAAAATTATAAAAAGGGCAAAGCAAAGAGCC
>NW_011227961.1:0-523 GCF_000146605.3 Meleagris gallopavo | reverse complement strand
TTTGGTTAGTGGTGGTTTGTTGTACTTTTGTTTTTTTCTGTTTTGATGGAATTTTTACACTGAACCTAAAACCTTTTCCTTGCTAAATTTTTTTATTTTTATTTTCTTTTTTTTTAGCTGGCCTTATGGAAGCATGGTGGCTGTGAGCCATATATATGTTTGCTTAACAATTTATAGAGAATTCTTTGAAGAACAACTTTGTAATAAATGGTGAAAATCCTGATGATGTATGCATATTTGCTTTTGCTTGTGTTTAAAAAAAATTAGGGGGAGGACTAATTTAGATTTCTACTATTTTAGATTTCTGCTTCAAGCTCTAGTTTTTCTCTTCTGTGATTGCTTTGCAGTCTTTACCAAGATGGGTTTGTATTAAGTAAGTCCAAAATAATGCCTTCATCTTTACTTGCATAGCCTGGAAAATATGAAACCTATTTAAATGTATGATAACTTCGTTAGGGAGAAAATAGTCGAAGCTTATTGGATGTGTATCTTGTTTCTCTCAAAGGGCTTTACAAAGGGTATT
>NW_011227960.1:0-498 GCF_000146605.3 Meleagris gallopavo | reverse complement strand
GCAGTCAAACCCCCAGTGCATTGCATGATGTTATGATGTGGAATACCGATAATGAAAATACATGAAACCATGACATTCCACCCCTTATTCCACATCACTACATCATGCTTAATATATACAAACAAAATATAAACACACGCACTAGGAATTACTGACTGCACTCCCTCAACATCAAGTTCCCTTGCGGTACACATTGAACATCCCCGTTTTCCTGCATCACCCACCAAGTGGACCCAGGTCCCTGGGCAAAAACAGTTCCACGAAGAGGTTTGTCCTTCTCAGAGGCTGGAATAACCCAAACTGCCTTTCCCAACATATTCTTTACATGTACAACAGGGACTTTATCTCCCTCTACGGTATGTAGGGAGCTGGACTGGGTTGGACCACCACGATTGATAGATCCTCTGGTATTGACTAACCAGGTGGCTTCTGCCAAATGCTTCTCCCAGTGCTTAAATGTACCGCTTCCCATTGCTTTCAGCATAGTTTTTAACAACC
>NW_011227959.1:0-527 GCF_000146605.3 Meleagris gallopavo | reverse complement strand
ATTTCATAAACCAGCAAATTTATTATTCTCTAGCCTACATCCTCTATGTAGTTTTTATCCTGGTTTGTGCAAGAAATTAAATTCAACTTTTCTTTATGTATCTTTAAAAAAGATGGCAGATAGGAAAGCACCAGAGCAGTGCATTAGCACTGAAATAAGTGAAGGAAAACAAAGGGTAAATAGTTTCTGATCTTATTCAGGAATCACCCTCAGAGGGCCAAGCTGTACGTAACAGCTGTAATTGCTCCAGTGGACCACTCTATATGTACACAATTACCATAACATTAGATTATTCCCTCTAGATTTTTCCTGATTTTTATCATCGCAATACTTTTTTTTTTTTAAACCGTCTTACAGACACAGATTGCATAGTAGTTCTTAATAGTTTTATGAGCAGCAATCTCCTCCTCCCACAGAATGAAGTTTTCTACCAGTGCACAGAATTAAGTGTTAAATAGTTTGTCCTTGGGTATTCAATACATGCCTCAGTGCCTCATATTTATTGCACCCCACTCCATTCCAATCAC
>NW_011227958.1:0-510 GCF_000146605.3 Meleagris gallopavo | reverse complement strand
CGAATTCAGCCTCCTGCACTACCTCCGTAGGGAGGTTTTTCTCCGCAGGCCAGAAAGGATCGCTCCCCACTTTCTGTCACGCTCTCTCTCCCTGGGAAGCGAAACAAATGTCCGCTCCCCGAACTTCCAACAGCCTTATTAGAGAGGGTTTTTGCTCTCCACTCTTTTCCTCCGAGCATGCACAAGCGTAGCCATGGAGAACAACACCAAAAAAGAATTGCCGCTCGAAATGAAGGCAGAGACGTCGTATTCACAGCTAGGCCTAGTGCATTCTGCATGGACCCAAGGCGAAGTGCAAACCGCTCCTCTCCGACGTGCGGACACGAGACCGCTCGCGCGTCGGAGAAAAGCAGCAGGCACAAGTCGCCCGTTCTCGGCAAGTGAGAAACACGAGAGCGCTGCTGACGGCTGAAAGCGGCACTCGGGGAGAAGCGCGATTTCTCGACCAGCGTCGGCAAACTCTCCGGAGCGGTTCAGCGCGAGTGCCGCTTTCTACGCATGAGAGCGAAG
>NW_011227957.1:0-491 GCF_000146605.3 Meleagris gallopavo | reverse complement strand
ATACAAAAAGACAACTGAAGACAAGCATACAGAAGACCCTGATAGCATTGTTCCTAGTCGTTTGCATTCATTCCTGTTTTTTTTGCCTTTTTTTTAAATTTTTTTTTTTTCCCCCCCCTTAAATCAACATAATGTAGCCAGCTCTCATCACCGTTCTGTCATAAAGTCCTCCTACATTCTGGAAAACCCTTGTATTCAGCACATCCTCTGCCAGCGGTGCAAAAGCAAGCATCTGCTATGCACCTTTTTAACAGTAGCATGTAAATGTTATGAAGTATCAGAGAATGATACACAGTTATTTTCTTTTTATTTTCATAGAATCATAAAATTGTTTGAGTTGGAAAGGACCCTTAAAAGTCATCTTGTCCAACTCCCCTGCCATGAACAGGCACATCTACAGCTAGATCAAGTTGATCCTGTTTTGTTATGATACGTTTGCAGATGGAACTTTTTTTCCTGAGAAGTCTTAAAAGAATCCTAAGCAAATGTAC
>NW_011227956.1:0-611 GCF_000146605.3 Meleagris gallopavo | reverse complement strand
ACAGCCCTCATCTTTGCTTGGTGAGGTGGGGACTGCCATTGCTTCCTCAGTCCCACCAGACCCCTTCCCATCCCACACTGCCATGGGAGATCAGGTTCTGGACCACCTGAGGACCAAAACATCCAGGAGGTCTTTGGGTCCTGACGAGATGAGTCCCAGAGTTCCGAGGGAATTCACCGCTGCAGTCACCGAGCCACTCTCCATGGTATTTCACAAGTCGAGGC
The DNA here is from genome assembly GCF_000146605.3 of Meleagris gallopavo. Taxonomy (NCBI): domain Eukaryota; kingdom Metazoa; phylum Chordata; class Aves; order Galliformes; family Phasianidae; genus Meleagris; species Meleagris gallopavo. The sequence goes on along the minus strand of NW_011227956.1, from coordinate 387 downwards.
AGTCAGGTCAAGTCCCCTGGGTGAGGAGAAAAAAGGTGACAGCACACCTCTTAGGAAGGATAGAAAGTGTGACGCGGGGAACTACCAGCATGTCAGTCTCACCTCTGTGCTGGTCACGGATCATGGAGCAGATCATCCTGGAAGTGACTCTCAAGCACACATTCCAGTGCGTCACCACCCTGTGCGTGAAAAGCTGCCTCCTAAGAACCAACCTAAACCTCCCCTGTCTCACTTGAAAACCATTTCCCCTTGTCCTATCGCTATCCACCCTCCTAAACAGCCGTTGCCCCCTCCTGCTTATGCGCTCCCTTCGAGTCTTGGAAGGCTGTCATGAGCTATCTCCAGAGCTTTCTCTTCTCCCACAGAAACAATCCCAGTTCCCTCAAC
>NW_011227955.1:0-349 GCF_000146605.3 Meleagris gallopavo | reverse complement strand
CCTCTCATAAGCACTTTGTCAAGCTGTTGTGGGAAACAAGGCATTTCCTGGAGCTGAAAGGAAGCTTATTGGTTCAGCTTTGTTCTCCTAGATGGGACCATCTTCAGAAGGTCATGTTCAGAGAAGTGATCTTTTTATTCATTCCAAAGCATGTCTATAGAGAAGAGTATTCCTTATTTCCCTTACTTTTTGACTAGGTATTTCATTTTATCTATCTGTTCTTTAGAAATTGGTGACAAAGGATTGAACAGTGACAAATACTGCAGGTCTTTTTTTTTCCCCATAAATAAGGTTATTCCTCTCACATAGGTGCCATTGGATCTATCTCTACAATTTATCTATTTGTGTC
>NW_011227954.1:0-534 GCF_000146605.3 Meleagris gallopavo | reverse complement strand
TGACCTGGTTCATTTTTTCCCTTCACTTTTTTGGTAATAATGTTCAGCAGATAACTCTGGGGCTGTTTTTGAAGCCAGTCCTTGGCTACAGTAGTCAGCATTAATGCCGTATGTAATGTTCCCCTTTTGGTGTTCAATTGAGGGTGTGAAATAGCATTTAAACTCACTGGGGTAGAAGTGGCTATAAAATGGAGTGTCTAGCTGACAACAGGTTAAAATCTGTAGATACAGAATCTAATGAATTTGAGAAAACTGTCTGCAAATGAAGAAGTAATATAGTAAGTTTAAGCTTTGATGTGCTCCATGGTGTCTTCTTGCCCAAACAGATTATGGAAATGAAGTAGTAGCAATCAGCTTTTAGTTTTTTTTTGTTTTTTTTTTAAGAACTCTTTCCTCAAGGAATTAAATGAAAGATCTGTTAGATAAGCTCAAATTTAAAGGTACCACGAAGAGTAGGGCATTCTTGTCAGCTATTATATTGAATTCCATTGTTGTTATTGTGAGTGAAAACTGGTCCTCCAAATTCTAATTCCA
>NW_011227953.1:0-492 GCF_000146605.3 Meleagris gallopavo | reverse complement strand
TAGCCATCCATTGCAGCGCTCCAGTCATGGAGCAATCTCACCACGTTCCGTTACGGCAACTAGGTCATAGTTTGCCTGCTGCACAATGGCTTCCAACTCTTCTTGCTTGTTGCCCATGCTGCGTGCATTAGTGTAGACGCACCTCAGCTGAGCCCCTCGCCTCTCACCCTAATCCCAACACCACTTCCCCAGGCTGATCTCTAGTAGGCCTGGCTTTATCCCCTTCCCCCTTCCTATCTAGTTTTAAAGCTCTCTCTACAAGTCCCGCCAGCTCCTGGGCAAGTATCCGTCTCCCTTTTGGAGACAGGCAATTCCCATCAGCAGACCTCAGGCCAGGTGCCGAGTAGACTGCCCCGTGATCAAAGAACCCAAAATGTTTGCGCTTGCACCAGCCTCTCAGCCATGCATTTATAAGATGGCTTTTCCTGGTCATCTCAGTGTTTGTCCCTGCCACCAAGGGAATACTGGCAAACACTACTTGTATGCCCGCTC
>NW_011227952.1:0-435 GCF_000146605.3 Meleagris gallopavo | reverse complement strand
CTTTTTGTAACAAATCTCTCTCTCCGCTCTCAGACAGCTTCATTGGAAAGTTATCTGTTTCACCAGTACTGTCTGAAAGCGTGACCTTGAAAAGTCCAGGCGGACGGCCAATACTCTAGGATATTTGTAAACTTTGAGCCTTGCTATCTTGTTTCTGTAAAAGAAAAAAAAGAGAAAAAATGCTTTCTCTACTGAAACTGCCTTTTAAGGGGCTGCATGCCACTGTCTCTTCTTTCTTAATGCTAAAAACATACTGGGCCTTAATTAAGTTCACCACTTTGCTCTATGGAGCAATAGGTATATATAGCCAATTGAAAACATGGATGGAAATAACTATGTGGCATCTGCATATTATGTGGCATACCATTCCAGAGGGAGCTGCTAATTTTACAGGGTTGGGGATTTTTAAGCAGGTTTCCAGCCTCTCCTTTGAAT
>NW_011227951.1:0-483 GCF_000146605.3 Meleagris gallopavo | reverse complement strand
ATCAGTCTACAGACAGGATCAGAACACTGTAGAAGGTAAAATTATTCTTTTTTTTTTTTGTAATGTTAAGTTTCCCACGTCTACCCAACACAATTGATATGTTACGTTGTTTCCTTTTTGCAATTATTGTTATCAAAATATTGCTAGTTTAAAAATAATAAACAAGTGTTTTCAAATTGTATCTCATCAGTGTGTGCGTGTATGGGGTAAGTACATGAACTTATACTCCGAAAAACAATCCTCTTATGGCAGGCACTTGATATGTAGATGTAATCTGCCTTTAAGTGCCTTTAAACATTTGTTTTTCAAATATACTATCATTGAAACATAGTCTTATTAACTGAGAATTAAATGGTTTGCCTGATGTTGCCAAATGAAGTGCTAAGTGGTGTAAACTTATTAGGTTTCATCACCTTGTTTTCGTTAGCTCGTATTTACTTCTTTATGGAAGAAATCTGGATAGCAACTGTAGTGGTAGCTGTA
>NW_011227950.1:0-489 GCF_000146605.3 Meleagris gallopavo | reverse complement strand
GCAAATCTATGGAAGGCTTTTAGATCTGAACTGGTTTTGATTTACTCAGTTGTTCATCCTTGCTAATCTGGGAAGACATGTTGAGGACCATGGCTTCTGGGACTCTTTAAGGGACCAATTCATACCTGCCGTTAGTTACAAGAATCAGCAAGAAAATGAATTCTGTGTGTTAACTAAGCCAAAACATGCTCTGCTTTGGAATGCAGTTCCAACCTACATAATTTCTCATTTGTGTCAGAATGATCAGGTTAGAATTTATCCTCCATCTGGTCAGCCAGAAGGTTTGTTGTTGTTTGGTTTTGGTTACTAAAGAAACACTTATTGGGTCAAATCACATGCTTGTTTTCACAACAGTCAGTGTTGTGCTAGTCAATTAAAGCAGAATATGGTGAAGTAATCAATATCAATTCTTGTTGCAACTCCATGAATTTCAGCAGAACTTCTTCAGTGTCTCTTTTTTTTCCCCATTTGCTATGACTACAATTTAAT
>NW_011227949.1:0-677 GCF_000146605.3 Meleagris gallopavo | reverse complement strand
ATTTCCTGGGCAGGCCCTTTCACTTTGCTTCGCTTAATAGCGAAACCAGCACGCAGAAGGATCTGGATTATTTGCTCTCCTTTCTCAAAAACTTCCTTTGCTGTGTTGCCCCACACGATGATGTCATCAATATACTGTAAGTGCTCAGGAGCACCTCCCTGTTCCAGTGCAGCTTGGATCAACCCATGGCAAATGGTTGGGCTATGTTTCCACCCCTCGGGGCAAACGATTCCAGGTATACTGAATGCCCCTCCAGGTGAAAGCAAACTGTGGCCTAGATTCTTTGGTCAAAGGAATGGAGAAAAAGGCGTTAGCAATATCAATGGTGGCGTACCATTTGGCTGCCTTTGACTCCAATTCATATTGGAGTTCTAACATATCTGGCACAGCAGCACTCAATGGGGGTGTGACTTCATTCAGGCCACGGTAGTCCACCGTCAGCCTCCATTCTCCACTGGCTTTACGCACTGGCCATATGGGGCTGTTAAAAGGTGAGTGAGTCTTGCTAATCACTCCCTGATTCTCTAGTTGGTGAATCAGCTTCTGAATGGGGAGCAAGGAATCCCTGTTGGTGCGGTACTGCCGTCTGTGCACCGTTTTTGTAGCAATCGGTACTTGTTGCTCTTTCACTCGTAGCAACCCCACGGCAGATGGATCTTCTGACAGGCCAGGCAAAA
>NW_011227948.1:0-436 GCF_000146605.3 Meleagris gallopavo | reverse complement strand
TTTCTTCTTCAGTCATGATTCCTGACATCTCAGTTTTCCAACTGCAGGAAATAATGTTTTGAAAAAGCAGTTTCAATACATGAATACAGAACTAATCAAAATTTTTTAAAAGTTTAATCTTATTAACTTTTAATAAGTGTAACCATTTGCAAGGTATGGAAGAGGAGCTACTACAAACTTGTGTGGTTCAAAAATACTCAAAATAAACCAAAAACCTTTTGCAACCTAAAATTCTCAGATTCCTGCTTCTTTAAAAGAAAGCTGTTATCAAAAATGGAGCACAATTAGGCTGGTGAGCACAGTCCTGTCACACTAGACCATAAGGGAAGGTGCAGGGACATGAGCTGGTCTGCAGGCAGCATAGCTGCCCCACTTGCCCAAGCTGAGCACCCTGCCCAGCACTGCTGAACTCAGCTCTGAATTACCACATTCTGTT
>NW_011227947.1:0-429 GCF_000146605.3 Meleagris gallopavo | reverse complement strand
AGAGCCAGCTGGAGGGCTGGCACTTGGTCTCTAAGGGATGCTGCTCCTCGGGAAGGAGCAGCTTTTGTCCCAATCCGGGCCCAGCTGAGACAGCTGGCAAAGTCAGGAATTGGAGACACGAAAGCAAGTAAGATCAGGAAGAGATTCAGGCTGACCTTCATCCTGTTCTCTTCCACGGACCACTCTCAAACACACGAAGTGGCTGTCACCCAGAGCAGAGCTCCAGCAGTGACCACCAGGACGGAGCGACTGCCCCAAGTGTCTGAGCTGGGGGAGGCTGCCAGCGTGACATAGTAAAGACTGAATTCCTGCCCCGCCCTGTGATGTCACAATGCCTTTCCCGGTGCGGGTGCAGCCGTGCACCCAGCTTGGGGCTGGGGACCCTACCCCCAAATCCCACCTCCCTGTTCCACCTCCCCTTTTTTCCAA
>NW_011227946.1:0-549 GCF_000146605.3 Meleagris gallopavo | reverse complement strand
CCAACAATTAAACAAGCCAAGAGAATGAAACCTCGTCTGGGGAGGAAGGGTGATGGCAAAAGTACAAATATGGGGAGGCATGGCAGGTTGATTATATCACCTTGCCACGATCTCGTAATGGTAAGCGTTATGTGCTCACCATGGTGGAGGCAACAACTGGGTGGCTTGAAACCTATGCAGTACCCCACGCTACCGCCCGAAATACCATATTAGGTCTTGAGACACAAGTCCTGTGGCGACATGGTACCCCAGAAAGAATTGAGTCAGATAATGGGACTCATTTTAAAAATTCTCTTGCAGATACCTGGGCTAAAGGTCATGGTATTGAGTGGATTTACCATATTCCCTACCATGCACCAGCCTCAGGTAAGATTGAACGATACAATGGGTTGTTAAAAACTATGCTGAAAGCAATGGGAGGCAGTACATTTAAGCACTGGGAGAAGCATTTGGCAGAAGCCACCTGGTTAGTCAATACCAGAGGATCTATCAATCGTGGTGGTCCAACCCAGTCCAGCTCCCTACACACCGTAGAGGGAGATAAAGTCC
>NW_011227945.1:0-488 GCF_000146605.3 Meleagris gallopavo | reverse complement strand
CTGTTTAATCTGCTCAAAAGCCTGCTGCTGCTCAGGACCCCACATAAATCATTCTTCTTCCGTGTCACCTGATAAAGGGGGCTTACAATGAGGCTGTAGTTTGGAACATGCATTCTCCAAAACCCACTACACCCAGGAACGATTGTGTCTCTTTCTTATTAGTGGGTGGAGACATGGCACTGATTTTGTTGATCACATCTGTTGGGATGTGACGACGGCCATCTTGCCACTTTATACCTAGGAACTGAATTTCCTGGGCAGGCCCTTTCACTTTGCTTCGCTTAATAGCGAAACCAGCACGCAGAAGGATCTGGATTATTTGCTCTCCTTTCTCAAAAACTTCCTTTGCTGTGTTGCCCCACACGATGATGTCATCAATATACTGTAAGTGCTCAGGAGCACCTCCCTGTTCCAGTGCAGCTTGGATCAACCCATGGCAAATGGTTGGGCTATGTTTCCACCCCTGGGGCAAACGATTCCAGGTATAC
>NW_011227944.1:0-427 GCF_000146605.3 Meleagris gallopavo | reverse complement strand
CTAACATACCAAGAAATACTGTAAAATGAAAAATGGAAAGACTGAAGAAGTGAAAAACTAGACAAAAGAATGAAAGCGGTAGCTCTATGACGCTACTAAGAAACAGTCTAAGAGGATTTCTTGATATTCTAGATGCTCTGAAGGATTGCCTGTAGACTTCCTCCCCGTTTTTAGAGCTGCAAATCATAGAAAAAAATTCACCCTCTCATATCATGAAAGGAAGCAATTGAGGTGTACTCCAGGCAGCAGCAGAAGTGCCCCAGGACGTCATCCAGCCACAGGGGCAACTCCTTGCTCCAGGCTTCAGAGGGCTACGGTTGTCAGGTGGCGAATCACAAGCATCTTCAGGGCTTGGGGCAAAAAGCTGTGCCCACCAGCAGACAACTGCAGGTCCGCAGACAGTTGAGGTAGAAGCTGAAGTGATGGG
>NW_011227943.1:0-505 GCF_000146605.3 Meleagris gallopavo | reverse complement strand
CAACTGGCCAGCAAATTCCCAGAGCGACAATATCACATAGTCCTAGATCTAAGAATGAGCTTTAGAGAGTCTGGGCATAGGCAGAGGACAGAAGTCTGCTACCCACAGCTTTTAACTGCAGAGGCTGAATTTGAGCACAGAATACGGCAGCTGTTGCTGGTAATGGCACTGCAGTTGCACGGAAGATGTAGTTTCCCATGGGTTATTTGTGGAGAGGTACCACTGTGAGAAGGGACAGCGCCGGCACCATTTGGTATCGTGGTCATCGCCTAAAGAGAAGCCACGGAATAAAATGGCTACGTAGGCTACTGCCTTTACCAAAGCAGTTATTTCCAGCCAAATACTGAGATAAGAAAGAAGTTCTGTCCTGTTGAGAAGCATACTAATTACCTTTGGTAGAGAGGGAAACACAACTCCCCTCACTTCCAGTCAGCCTGGGTTCTACCTGTTACCTCAGAATTTACTTGAAAAACAATACAACTTGTGCTACATCTGCAGCTACTGT
>NW_011227942.1:0-553 GCF_000146605.3 Meleagris gallopavo | reverse complement strand
AGTATGTCTGTTGTTTTATCATGCTTTTTTCCCTTGCTATTTGCTGTGTCTCTCAAATTTCATTCCTGGATGTAAGAAGCCTGAAATAGATCAAAATCGGCATGTAAAACAAAGAAAAAATGTTGTTTCCTTTTCCTTTTGGACTATACTTTTTGTTAAACTGTATATATTTCTATTCTTTACATTTTTATTCTTGGGTGGATTGGGTATTTTTTTCTTCTTCTTCTTGGGGATTTTTGTTTGTTTTTGATTAAGAGAGCTGAATATTTATCTTGATAGCAGTCCTTTCCTTTTCTTTCTTTTTATTCCTGCTTTTTCTCTTTTCTTTTTTAGCAGAAAGCAGCATTCAAATGAGAAACTAAGTACATTTCTTTTCAACAGGCAATTTACCCCATGATGAGATATGCTTTCACTTATTTTCTTTGACATTCTAGCATCTAGCAGCACAGCAGGTATCCAAAGGTTAGGCTTCAAATAAAGGATAACTACATTCTTACATTAATAGATACCATTGTATGAATATGTCATATTATGCCAGCATTTAGTTCCTTTA
>NW_011227941.1:0-518 GCF_000146605.3 Meleagris gallopavo | reverse complement strand
ACAGGGAGAATTCAAGGATTGCAAAGAGTGCCAAGGGAGCCACATTACTGTGCAACAGCCGTGCCAAATTAGAGCATGATCCTTAGCTTAAGGTCTCAGTTTTAACATCCAAAGATCAGAGCAAAGTGCAGAGCGAGATAATAAAATTTTACAGTAACGCAAAGGGAGGGGAAATCTTGAAAATGTCTTTAGATGTATCTCTTTTTTTTTTTAGTTGACTATAAAGCATGACCTGAGTGATTTAACTCAATACCTGTTGTCGGCTTAAAGCTAAAGGCATTAACGAAACTAAGCCAGGCACATGATCTTTGCAGCTTTTCTTGTTTGCATCGGCTATGACAGGAACAAACGCTTTTCCTTCCAGCCTTCTACTTTTGATCCCATCACATTGCTCCCTGCCTAGAGGGGACGGAGCAGAGAAGTGACGGTGTCTCCCAGGAGGGGCAGTGGCTGATGGAGTTTGGAGGTGAGGGACAAACCAGCTGCTGGGTGATTGCAGGATGTGGGAAGCAGATGTT
>NW_011227940.1:0-519 GCF_000146605.3 Meleagris gallopavo | reverse complement strand
ACAACCCAGAGGTCAGTCGTGTCTGTTTCCTGAAGCAGAACATTCATGCCCTCGTAGTTTACTCGGGTGCAATTTTTACTTAGGATCCTCTCGAGGTCTTCCAAGCCTGTTTGTGCCTTTGAAGGGCTTGCACAGACGAGCCATGAGTATTTCTTTGCTGGGAGAGCTGCCACGTTTCAGTGGGAAGGTTACCGCTGCCCCTCTTCAGCTGAGAGAGCCCAGACCTTCGTATTTGGGCCATGCCATTCCCTGACCCACCGCCAGACCTTACAGGTCTCCCCGTGTTAAAAAGGAGGCCCCCACGTGCAGTGGAAGCTCTCCTCACCTGTGTCTGATCACACTTTGTGCCTGCAGGCCCTGCTGGCGAATCAGCAGAACGGAATCCTGTCCATGAGCCCGAGGGGAATGCTGGAGGTAAGTCACCAGGCTTCGTTTCCTTGGTATTTGTTCATCTTTGGCTGGGACAGTTCGGCAAGGGTTCTGCTTTTCAGTGGCCAGTGGGTGGTTCTCCACAGGAAG
>NW_011227939.1:0-491 GCF_000146605.3 Meleagris gallopavo | reverse complement strand
GGGTGAGTGCTGTGCTTTTGCACATGCATTTTCATCATGGGCAAACAGAGTAGGTGGGTTTTTTGGGGTCTTTCTGAAAGTTCTTTTGTTTGGTTTGGTTGGCGGTGGTTGCGGTAGCTAATGGCAATACCATTCCCGTAGTGCAACAAAGGAGATACCTGAGAGAACAGGAGAGTCTTGAGTGCAAAGAGGGACTGATGGCAGTGCTCTATGGAAGGAATAGAGAGGCCGACAGCGGCCGTTGGTGGCTGTGCAGCGATATGAGTCTGTGTCTAAATGGTGGTACTTAAAGCTGTGTGAAGTCCCTGGAGAGGCCGAACAGTGTGAAGGTGCTTCAACTCATAGCTGTGCAACCCAGGAGTGAAGTGTGTTCATCAGCTTTCGCACCTGGTAGCGTTTTGTTTCCTCGTGCAGCTTTGCTCTGAGCAATGTAGAGCTGCCAGGCAGACCTGGGTCCATTTGCTGCTATCAGCAGGAATGAGAGCAGTAAC
>NW_011227938.1:0-489 GCF_000146605.3 Meleagris gallopavo | reverse complement strand
CTCACTAAATGGGCACCCTTTAATTCCACACCTTAACCACGTTCAAATTAGGAACTTTTGAGAGAAGAAGAATCTTGAGCTTCCCTAATGGTTTGGGGCATTCATATTAAAATAAAAATAAAAATAAAAGAAAATGTCAGCGGTCTAAATGTATTGGTGCAGAGAGCTGAGAATAATTGCAACATCTAGATTTTCAGCAGACTACCTTTTTTCCGTTAAAAAATGTTCAAGTCTGTCTATTCTAAAAGAGAAGTATATATTTACAAAATCTTAAATAGCTTGTGAGCAGACTGTATTCCTAACAAATTTCTGAAAACTTTCACTTTACTTTTTTTCTTAAAATATGAGTAGCTGGGCATGTAGAACATAAAATTTGGAAATGTCTTGCACCGAAGCGTGTCAGCAACCCTACTTAAGTCATGGCAGCGTGCCTGCTGTACACACGTTCACACTCTCTCTCCCTGCTTAGAGATACACATCTCTGAGAAC
>NW_011227937.1:0-508 GCF_000146605.3 Meleagris gallopavo | reverse complement strand
CCCGTAGCGTTGCATGAGGTTGTTGTGACCAAGTGCGGGACCCGGCGCTTGGTCTCGTTGAAGCTCCTACGATTGGCCTCAGCCGAGCGATCCAGCCTATCCGGATCCCTGTGTAGGGCCTTCCTACCCGCAGGCAGATCAGCCCTTCCTCCCAACGTGGTGTCATCTGCAACCTTACTGAGAGTGCGCTCAATCCCCTCGTCCAGATCACCAACCAAGATATTGAACAGGACCGGCCCAAATACTGACCCCCTGGGGTACACCGCTGGCGACCAGCGCCAGCTGGACTGATCTGCATTCACCACCACTCTCTGGGCCCGGCCGTCCAGCCAGCTTTTTTACCCAGCAGAGTACGCCTGCCCAAGCCGTGGGCTGCCATCTTCTCTGGGAGAATACCGTGGGAGACAGAGTCAAAGGCTTCACTGAAGTCTAGGTGGACTACATCCACCGCCTTTGCCTCATCCACTAGGCGGGTCACCTGGTCGTAGAAGGAGATCGGGTCGGTCAA
>NW_011227936.1:0-480 GCF_000146605.3 Meleagris gallopavo | reverse complement strand
AAGCAGACTTAGTTGTTTGCATAATCTTCAAAGTAGTCAGCAGTGACTAGCTTGGGGATTAAAGGCCATCACTTGTGAATAAGTGAAAATGCTACACAAAGATGTGTGCTCCTTGGCAGGCATGCTTACAGTGGTTATGGTTTGAATTTATAAAACAAACCTGATTTGTCCTTTTTGGGATGTTCTGCAAAAATTGAGGCTTTTAAACCTTAGGTTAGTATCAAATTAGAAAAGGTATGGTATCATCTAGAAGTAGATGATGTCTGGTTGGTAAATTTTATGGGGGGTGAAAACCTGGTGCAAATCTGCTCCTTCATCTTCCATGTGGGAGTGAAGGAGTATCTCTTTAATTTTCAGGGAAGTTTTAAACTAGATACTGCATGTATGAAACATATAGGTGAAAGCAAATATATTATTTGTATAGATACGTGATATTATTTAAAAAAAACAACCAAACAAAAAACCACACCAACAAAAAAA
>NW_011227935.1:0-517 GCF_000146605.3 Meleagris gallopavo | reverse complement strand
CCAACAGCAAAAAAGTTTCTAGGACAAGAATAATACTTACAAGAACCTAGTAAGAAAAGAATTTAAAATAAATAAATAAATAAATAATAAAAAAATAAAAATAAAAAAATCTTCCTTAATCTGTATTTGCAGTTTTAACCCTTCTGCAGTAGGTCAAGTAACAATATGCTGAAATGAGCAAGTAATACACTCAGTACTGTTGTCAAAATATTTTGACTCTGTAGATTTCTTTCAGTCCTGCAGAATCTCAATGGTACCTCAATCTCTTAGATTGTACTTTTCAGTAGATGGACATCTGATCAGGTAGGTTTGAGGTTTTTAAAATAAATTGTCTTGCAGGATTAAAGGACTGTAATTGCAATTCACTTGGAAGTTTAAGTTATCATTTTTTAGATTGAACTTTCTGATTGCAATAGAAGTTTTTAGATTGAGTTCTCTATTCATTTATGGTTATAGATAACTGCAGAAGCTTGGTTAAACTGGACATTGAATAAATTCCTGCTTCAAATTAGAAAAA
>NW_011227934.1:0-455 GCF_000146605.3 Meleagris gallopavo | reverse complement strand
GCAGCCTCTCTGAGCAGCCTGTTCCAGTGCCTCACCACCTTCTGAGTAAGGAATTTGCTCCTAACATCTAGCCTAAACCTCCCTTCTTTTAGTGTAAACCATTCCCTCTTATTCAATCACTATCAGGCTGTGTAAAAAGTCAATCTCCATCCTTTTTTTAAATTCAAACTCCCCTTTAAATTTGGAAGTTTATATGAGAAGATGTACTTGTCTGTTGCACAGTATAATAGTGATGTACTGGTATTTGTATTATTAACTTGAAAGGCATTTACTGTCTTAAAAATACATTTAAGAAAACCTCACTAAACCAAAGGTCAGTGAATTGTTACTCAGTTTGGAAACTAATTGTTCTCTTGATTAAAGAATTTGATTGTTTTTTTTTAAATAGCTAAACTTTTACAATAAGAAAATAAAAACCTGATGCAAGCCTTGTATGTTTTCTTTTTTACCTTGAT
>NW_011227933.1:0-458 GCF_000146605.3 Meleagris gallopavo | reverse complement strand
CCATCTGAGGAGAAATGGTAATTTACTAAATAAAGATGTCAGAATGCAAAGAAATTCAGTGTTGCACAATGTAATATAACATAGCTGAAATTTAAGCTAATAAATCAATTACAATCAGAGTGTGTCCAAAACCAAAGTTCTTACTCTAATGCTGAAGTCAAGATGGCTGGGGAGCACACACGTTGCTGGGAGGAGCAGAAGGGAAAAGAGAGGACTGCTCATTAACTGCCAACAGTTTTAACTTTCCCTCTGAATGGAAAACAGACAACAGAACAACACAAAGTCCTCTGGGGTACGTAGTGTGCAGTTCTTCTTCCCTTTGGGGAACCAGGTGTGTGGAACTATCCACGATCCATGCAACTGGATCACTAGCTCTTTTACTCTCAGTGTACCACATGAAGTTATGATGCGGAATGCCAATAACCAGAAATCATAAACCCATGACAGGTAATAATATT
>NW_011227932.1:0-409 GCF_000146605.3 Meleagris gallopavo | reverse complement strand
TCCTCAGGTCGCTGCCGTTGTGTTTTCTCTTTGTTCAACTATCGGCTAGCTATCTGCCCTTCCCCCTCTCCCCGAGTGCATGTGGCCTGGGGCTGGCTGGGTCTCGGCAAACTGTTCGTACCCCTTCCTTTTTTCTCTTCTTCGCGGGGCCTGTGCCCCCCTGTCACGGACTTAAATCTAAGGATAACCCCGTGACATGGGCAACCTGTTCCAGTGCGTCACCACCCTCTGAGTGAAAAACCTCAATTTCGCGTGTTAGTTGAGATGTCCTACCACTGTCAACCCATGTAAACAGCCGTTCCCCCTCCTGTTTATATGCTCCCTTCAAGTACTGGAAGGCCACAGTGAGGTCTCCCCAGAGCCTTCTCCTCTCTTCTGACCAGGCTGTGAGATACCCGGCAGCTAGAGA
>NW_011227931.1:0-399 GCF_000146605.3 Meleagris gallopavo | reverse complement strand
CCTTCTCTGAGTCCGTTGAAGTGTCTTATGCTGTTTCTCCAGGGCCAGGCAGCAGCGGGTTCACTTTCATGCTTTGGGGACCTTTGTGCAATGCTTACAGGCTCTTCTTGAGGGAGCACTACAGCACACAAGTAGCTCAAACAGCACCTTGAAGCGAGAGACGCTGTGGGTGTGTTTGAGTTGGAGGATTTCGAAAGATGCCTATCGCCTGGTGGGTGTTGATCTGTTCTTAAAGTCCTTTTTTTCTTTTTTCTTTTTTTTCTTCTCTCTTTTTTTTTTTTTCTTTCTGCTGACCTGGGGAGAAAGAAGCTGCATACTGGCAGGAACTGAAACTTTCTCCCTCACATTGCAGCTTGTGACAAGTGCACAGCTTGGAAGGGTCTCAAGAGAAGTGAGGAG
>NW_011227930.1:0-424 GCF_000146605.3 Meleagris gallopavo | reverse complement strand
CCCCCCTTCCTCTAATCTCAGATCGATCAATCTGCACCTGAATGTCCACACTGTGGAAATGTTTTGAAGAGAGGATCAGTCGGTTCAGGAATATTTCTGTTCTTTTTGATGGTTTCCAAACTAATCAGGATTTTCTTCCAGTAGTAGACACTTCTTCCAATGTATTCCTTCTGGTCACAGAAGAATTTCAGGCTAGCGCCCTGTTGAAGAAAAGCAATAGAAGCTGCCTCAACAAATTCAAATCAAGTCTTACTAACACTTATTTGCCCTGGGGCCGTTGTTTTCTTGAAAAAATTCAAGAATTGTTCTCTGACACTTGTGATGAACTTCAGGAGGTCCCTCCGTAGAGTTATCAAAGGTGACAGGGAGGAAATAACACTACAGGTCAGTGCAGTGCTAAGAGGCAGTGAGGGAGAGTGTAGCT
>NW_011227929.1:0-515 GCF_000146605.3 Meleagris gallopavo | reverse complement strand
AGTGAGATTCTAGCTGTCTTTCTGTTCTGTTAGAACTGAAAATAAAGGATCTATAATACTAGCAATAGCAGGAAAGTATTGCTAATTAAAAATGACAATTCTTTCATTTGTGGTAGGTCATGAAGTCATCAACTTCTGATGCAATGGAAACACAGATTTTCATGTCCTGCAATGTTTTAAAGATTTTATTAGCTCAGATTGGAACACAGAACTCTTAAATTCTGTGTACCAGAGAAAGGACTGTCAGTTCCAATAACAGGAACAGAAGCAGTATCTCACCAACATTTTGAAGTGGTGATTTCTAACAAAAATTCTCAGAAGTTCAAATATTTTCTGTGACAGGTTAGATTCTCCTACAGATTTTTCACTCTTTTTGGATTTTTTTTTTTGGTTACCCTTTTGTCCTCTTACTTTGAGTAAGTTCAAAAGGTCAGATTAATTTTTTTTTATATAACACTGCAGAGATAATTAGAGTCACAGCAGAAATCATTGGACATATTTTCAGAAAAAGTAAC
>NW_011227928.1:0-515 GCF_000146605.3 Meleagris gallopavo | reverse complement strand
TTCGTACATACCACGGGGCATATGGCAGCTGTTTTTGTAGGCAGTGAGAATGAGGGAGGGCGAAAGGCAGTTCTCCTGCAAGTCAGGACGAGGCTGAGAACAGCCAGCGTCCCTGGTGGACAGATAGAGGTTTGGCTGTGCTAGTGATCTGCTTGATCAGAACGTGGCTTTTCAAGACGATCCTTAATCCCCAAGTTGAGCAAGCTAAGCAAGAGGAGAGCATTAAGCTCCATTGGAACAAGCAGACAGGTGGCCCAATCCTCCCGTGTTTATGACTGGACTTGGGGAAATCCTAGAATCCTCGTAGAATGTCTTGGGATGGAAGGGAATTTAAGAATCATCAAGCTTCAACCCCTGTGCCTGAGGCTGGGCTGCCAGCATCCACATTTCATGCGGGACTAGACCAGGCTGCCCACGGCCCCATCCAACCTGGCCTTGGTCTCCTCCAGGGATGGGGGATGGGGAATATCCGTTTTTGTATGTACTTGTTGGTAATGTTCTTCCCATTTTGACGT
>NW_011227927.1:0-584 GCF_000146605.3 Meleagris gallopavo | reverse complement strand
AGTGAGGTTCCGGGGCATGCCGGGAAATGCACATTCCACTTCCTTGCTGTTTCCACCGAGACCAACACATCTCTCCGTGCAGTTGTTACGGCACTTGGGAGCACCGCAGCTCTGCTGCCACCTGTTGGACACAATACAGTCATGAAGGCACTGCCCTGCATCCGTGCCTCTTGCACAAACCTGTGCTCCTTGCTCGGAGCACATGGCTGCACTCTGTGCACGATGTTGCTTACCACCAGAGAAGGCTCAGCTACCCAACACCATTTTTGCTTCCATCTTGTCTGATAACTGCTCATTATGCACAGCCCTCATCTTTGCTTTGGTGAGGTGAGGTGGGACTGCCATTGCTTCCTCAGTCCCACACACCCTTCCCATCCCACACTGCCATGGCAGATCAGGTTCTGGACCACCTGAGGACCCAAACAGCCAGGAGTCTTTGGGTCCTGACGAGATGAGTCCCAGAGTTCCGAGGGAATTCACCGCTGCAGTCACCGAGCCACTCTCCATGCTATTTCAGAAGTCGAGGCAGTCAGGTCAAGTCCCTGCTGAGGAGAAAAAAGGTGACAGCACACCTCTCAGGAAGG
>NW_011227926.1:0-376 GCF_000146605.3 Meleagris gallopavo | reverse complement strand
GGTTGTTTGGTGGTTGTTTGCAAAATATTGGTCATGTAGACAAGCAGTGCTCTCGCACCAAAGAAGTGAGAAAATGTCCTGTGCATGCAGCTTGTCCACGAGCCTTCCACTCAGAGACGTTTAGTGCCTCTAAATGCCTGCAGGAAAATGGTGGGGGGGGATAAAATGGGAAGAGATGAGGTGCAGTTTGTGTGCACGCTGTGTACACGGAGCAGGCGTCACCCACTGAGAGCTCGGAGCCCTGCAGAGCGTCGTGGGTTTGTTTTCCTTCCTTGTAGCAGCGTGGTGCTTTTGTAGGTGCTCGTGTGCACTGTTAGTGACTGTGAGCTGTGCTGAGACAACAGGGGTCCAGAGAGAGCCCCGCTGCAGCCTTTTT
>NW_011227925.1:0-512 GCF_000146605.3 Meleagris gallopavo | reverse complement strand
AACCTGATCAACTACAGGAAGCACCACAATTGATGTCACTTGCCCTGTAAGAGGACGGAAAATGAAACGAATCTCGACTCAGTTAGAAGAGAAGAAAGAAGAGGAGAGAGGTCCAGAGGAGTGGCTCCAAGATCCACAAGAAGCACCCCTAAGTCCAGGGAGGGCCCTCAGTAAGACCACGGTCACCGGCGCCAATGAGGGCAACAAGAAGTCCCGAAAGAGTAAGAGGTGAGCAAGATATCGTTACCATTGTTGATCGATCTCTGAAAATGAATGAAATTCGAAGTCTGAGAAAAGACTTTTCACGTCACCCAAATGAGCCTATTGCCACTTGGTTACTTCGATGTTGGGACAATGGGGCCAACAGTGTGTGGCTGGATAGTAGAGAAGCTCGCCAACTGGGTGGCGTTGCTAGGGACTCAGCCATTGACAGAGGTATTAGTACATGCCAGAACCAGGCCTTTACCCTCTGGAAGCGGATGTTGTTAGCTGTAAAAGAAAGATACCCCTTC
>NW_011227924.1:0-491 GCF_000146605.3 Meleagris gallopavo | reverse complement strand
CATCACTACAGAAACAAAGACTTTAGTAAAGACTTTCCAAAATCATTTTTGACTTCCCCCCCCCATTTGAAGAATTCAGCTCATCAGCAGATTAAAAACAAAAAAACCAACTCCCTCCCTCAAAAAGCAGTAGCAAGTATTATTTACTCTGCTACAACATGTTGTTGCTCCTGAGTTCCCTTTTGCTAAATCTGATGGTAGGCACAACAGAGAACATTTCAACATTGCCATCTGTCTCCCTGGCACTTCATACCAAGTGAGTCGCTGTCACTTTGATGGTAAATTAGAATTTCCCACCAGATCCATTAAGCCAGAGGCTGCTAACAGTTTGCCCTATCTCGCTCGGTGCCTTCCTCCCTTAAATCTTTTTTTGATATTGAACAATCTGAGAGTTTTAAGAACAAGCTTCTACACGATGTATTAAACTGCAGAAATCATTAATAAAAGAATTATATAGGGTCTGAAAAAATCCTTTTAGAAAAGACTTTTTT
>NW_011227923.1:0-496 GCF_000146605.3 Meleagris gallopavo | reverse complement strand
TGAAAGGACGTGAGCGTAGTCCTGCTCCATAAGGGCCTGGGAGGTACTGGTGGGTGGGAGCTGGACACAAGCCAGCAGTGGGCCCTTCCAACCCAGAAAGCCAACCGTATCCTGGGCTGCATCCAAAGATGCGCAGTCAGCGGGCGAAGGGAGGAGATCCCCATCCCTCTGCTCTGCGCTGGTCAGGCCTCACCTGCAGTGCTGCGTCCAGATATGGAGTCCTCAGTGCAGGGAGACATGGAGCTGTGCGAGTGCATCCAGAGTACAGCCACAAACACGAACCGAAGGATGGAACCCCTCTCCTGTAAGCAAGGAGAGCTGGGCTGTTCAGCCTCCTGGAGAAGTGAAGGCTCCAAGGGAACCTGGTAACAGCCTTTCAATACCTAAAGGAAAGAACAAGGGAAAATGGAGGTGAAATCTAAGGAAAATGTCTTGTACAGTGAGGGTGCTGATGCAGTGGCACAGGTTGCCTTTCAAGGTGAGCCTGGCTCAGACT
>NW_011227922.1:0-399 GCF_000146605.3 Meleagris gallopavo | reverse complement strand
TTTTGCCATAATATGTTAACACCTTCCAATAGATCACTGGCTAGTCTGCCAAGTGTGACTCCAGTTTCTTTCCACTTTCTAAGGAAAACTGTTTAGGATATAGTATTTTATTTTTGATGTGCATTATGAACAAATGACATCAAAGCCCCTCCCTTCCCCTACCCTCCCCCCCCCCCAAAAAAAAAACAAAAAAAACCAACGCATTACCAGCAAAACAAACTGAAGCAAAAAAGTAAACGAGCTGTATATCGTGGCAAAAAGATGCATATGTCCTGCTGGTGAACATATTTCTATGGAAGTTTTTAGACTTTCCATTTTGAAACCAAAAGGTTTACCTCAAAACAGGGAAAATTTGTTCTTTTTTTATGAAGAAAATAAACACATATTAAAAAGCAAGAA
>NW_011227921.1:0-305 GCF_000146605.3 Meleagris gallopavo | reverse complement strand
TCGGCACCCACCTGCCGCCTGGTGTGAGAGGCACGCTGTGTTTGGGGCAGTGGACATTGCCACTGCTTCCGGACGCGGCCGAGGAGAAGTTGCGTTTCTCAGAGAGAGCTGCGGAACAGAGCGAAGTTGAGACTCGGGCATTCCGACCAGAACAGAAGTGGCACAATCGCACGATGGCGAGGCCAAGATGCGGGCTGGGGAGAGCCCAGCACAGCACCAGAACCCCACGTGTGACCTTGTGCGAGCGCCGCCCTCCTGTCTTCTCAGAGCAGTACAGGACGTAGCTCCAAACAGCAGCTCGGTAA
>NW_011227920.1:0-582 GCF_000146605.3 Meleagris gallopavo | reverse complement strand
CTACACTGGATACTTTCATGCAGCCCTAATTTGACTCATGAGGCACAGCCAATCCGCTGTTCATGGCTCTGAGAAACTTGTTAAAAAGCAGTGGTGAGAATAGAGACCGCTGAGATTTCTTACCATTGTTCAGAAAACCTTTCAGAAGCACCTCCCAGGATCGCTGCTGAGAAACATCTCTCTCCCACCTTCTTGGAGCACCTTTGCAAGGGGAGGAATAAGACAGACGTGCTGATTGGGATGCAGGAGATCTTTGGTGAGTGAATATTTGGAAACAAGCTCACTGCAAGGGGAGGCCTTGCTGCCAGAAGGACCAAGGAGTCTGCGCTGCGTGACCATGGCTGCCATGCCTCCAGCTGTCCTTCTGCCTTATCCACAGGCAGCATAGGGCCAGTGGGTCCTCCCTAGGCTGGTTCTCTGTCATAAGAGAAAAGTTGTGGCCGTCAGTTGAGGTATCAGGTGAATGGGAAAAAGGGTCCTGTCACTGCCATTGATAAGAAAGAGAGTAAGGAGGATCTGAGGAACTACTGGCCAGTGACTCTCACCTCTGTACCTCATCTGGGAAGATCATGGAACAGATCC
>NW_011227919.1:0-504 GCF_000146605.3 Meleagris gallopavo | reverse complement strand
GGCAGAGTGTATTTCACGCACTGGTGCCAATGTTTCATATCTCATGAACCTCAGGAAAACAATTCGTTGAACTAATTAGTTTACAGTGTTTAAGCAGCTTGTTTCCCCTCTTTAATCTTCTTTATGTAATACTGCAAACAAAGCCATATTATCTTCTAATTTTTTTCTTATGCAGTTTAACAAATATAATCTTTTTTTTTCCTGGAGATTACTTCATTTAGACATCAAACTACGCTATCCCCTAGTTTTCTCCTGGGAGAACAATATAAATGGCACTGCTCCATTTGCTTTCCGAAGACCTTCAAGATTAAGCTATAGGGTTTTTTTTCCTACCCCTCCTCTCCTCCTCAAACCTAAATCTTACCTAGTTCATTTAATTCCTCACTTCTAACTATTCCTCAGGAAGCAATTGTGCTTGCTTTCCTCCAAAAATAAAAAGGCTGCTCTTCTTCCTTGCAGGCTGTAGTAATCAAAGAGTATCCTAGCTTAAAATCTTTGTTCAAC
>NW_011227918.1:0-500 GCF_000146605.3 Meleagris gallopavo | reverse complement strand
TTTTTTCCCTGCTTAGCCAGGATGGATATTGGTTAGGGAAAGTAAAAGAAACATACATCCCTAACAGGAACCCTCAGTGGGGTTTGAACTTTAAACCCTCTCCAGCAGAGCACTTGAAAAATTTGTTACCTAATGGTTAAGTCCTTGGTTCCAAGGAAAATTCCAAAAGATCCATTAAAGTCTTTTGAGCCTTATGTTCATATCATGTTAAACCTTTTTTTTTCTTTTTAACATCTTTTGAAACCTTTACTTGAGGGAAGGAATAACTTACAGTCCTTTCTTCCCTAGTCCTTGGCTTTACTGCAGTTCTCAGGAATAAAGTGGAATGAAGCATTAGGGTCTAGTGTCTTTGATGGCCTCATCATCTAATCATAGGTTTAACATTACTCATTTGCTGGCTCCAGGAATTCCTGCCATTAAGGGCCCTAGAGATGAAACTTTGCCTCAAATATTGATTGAAAGGAAGAGGGAGAAATTTAAGCTCTTTCTGCAGTGCTTTT
>NW_011227917.1:0-406 GCF_000146605.3 Meleagris gallopavo | reverse complement strand
AAGGCTGCTCTAGATGTGGCCTTCACTGAAGGCTGAATGTCTACCACGTTGCCTCCCCATCCCATCCCATCCCATCCCATCCCATCCCATCCCATCCCATCCCATCCCATCCCACCCGCCCCCCCTTCCCACCCACCCCACTAGTAGGGAACTTATATACTTGTGCTTTGTCATTTCAGAGCAAGAATTTTCTCATCTGACCATATTAGCAGAAGAAGGACAAACCATGCAGGGACACAATGAAGGTTGCAGCAAATGTTTAATGAGTCTAAGGAGGGAAATGAGGTCAGACAAAGTGGAGATCCCAAGGGCAGGGAGCAGCAGAAGCAGACAAGATTCTGTTCCCCTTTTCCTATGGCAGAATGGCCACAGGACGCCCTCCTAAATGCCCATCAGAGGAGAGAGG
>NW_011227916.1:0-520 GCF_000146605.3 Meleagris gallopavo | reverse complement strand
AAAAGAAAAAAGTACAAGGTAACAGTCCTATTTTTCTTCTAGTCAGCATGCCATAACTGAACCTTCCGTACTAACACTGATATCTGGATAGGGATGTTCCCTTCACCTCACACCTTTAGCACAACACCTGCTGTTGGGATTCCCACCTGTAAAGAAGTACTAGTGCCACTCCTTGCTCCTTGCTGCTAGGATGGGGTGTTTGAAGACTGATGCACGTGCCGTGATCAAATCTCTCTTGCGGGAATCAAGTGCGAGCAAAAAGAATGTTTGGGCCGGGTGACCTCAGAAGTCTGGCTGTTGTGGATGATGGCAGTTGATGGAAGTTGCAGCTGGCCGAGGCATTTCCTGACGTACTGAGCAAAGGAGGCCACAGGAGGTCTCTCAGAGAGGTGGTTCTGCAACGTCTCTGAGGTTTGCTTGGTTTCTCTAGCATTCGTGGAAGCTTTTCCTTTTTAGAAAGGCATGTTCTGCAAGTAGCAGCTGGTTCCCTGGTACCTCTGTCGAGTCGTGGTTGTCCTG
The DNA here is from genome assembly GCF_000146605.3 of Meleagris gallopavo. Lineage (NCBI taxonomy): Eukaryota > Metazoa > Chordata > Aves > Galliformes > Phasianidae > Meleagris > Meleagris gallopavo. The sequence continues at coordinate 1 of NW_011227916.1, read as the reverse complement.
T
>NW_011227915.1:0-460 GCF_000146605.3 Meleagris gallopavo | reverse complement strand
GCAAAACAAAGGACGTTTATTGTTAGATGTTTACAACCTTTATTACCCGCGCAACAACAACTAGTTACATGTAGGAGCCAGACGCCTTCTGTGTGTTTACGTCTGTCTCCAGTCACTTTACTAGCTTTTTTACTCATTAGCAAGATAATGACTTTATTTATCCCACATTTCCCCCTTCTCTATTAATAGAAAAAGAAGTACGGTTCAAAAACATCTCTAAAAATAGCTAAGCTAAAATTAACACACTGAACAAATGATAGGTTCTTTAGAGTACAAACAATAGTCCATATTAACCAATCCCAACGATTCCAATTCTTATGATTACTCGGCGAGGCAGCTGACAAACTGTGTCTTGTTGTGAGAGTCCAAACCACTGATGAGAGTACTGTGGTCACTTTAGAGCAAATAGGTTGTCCAGACCCATCATGCTGGTACCCATCTTGGACTTGTGCATGTTAAC
>NW_011227914.1:0-512 GCF_000146605.3 Meleagris gallopavo | reverse complement strand
CGTGCTGGTTTCGCTATTAAGCGAAGCAAAGTGAAAGGGCCTGCCAGGAAATTCAGTTCCTAGGTATAAAGTGGCAAGATGGCCGTCGTCACATCCCAACAGATGTGATCAACAAAATCAGCGCCATGTCTCCACCCACTAATAAGAAAGAGACACAATCGTTCCTGGGTGTAGTGCGTTTTTGGAGAATGCATGTTCCAAACTACAGCCTCATTGTAAGCCCCCTTTATCAGGGGGCACGGAAGAAGAATGATTTTATGTGGGGTCCTGAGCAGCAGCAGGCTTTTGAGCAGATTAAACAAGAGATAGCCCGTGCCGTGGCCCTGGGGCCAGTACGGATGCAACAGGATGCGAAGAACATCCTCTACACTGCTGCTGGAGAGAAAGGTCCCACTTGGAGTTTGTGGCAAAGAGCCTCAGGAGAGACCCGAGGCCGACCCCTGGGATTCTGGAGTCGGGCATACAGAGGGTCTGAAGAGTGCTACACTCCAACTGAGAAGGAGATCTTAGCC
>NW_011227913.1:0-484 GCF_000146605.3 Meleagris gallopavo | reverse complement strand
ATCTAATTTGTATTGTTTCATATTGATTTATATCTCATTATTCCAGATACTCTACTAACAGTCTATTTTTTTCTCCTTGATTTTAGGGTTTGCCTGGCCACCAGGTGAAAAAGGTGAAAATGGAGATGTGGGCCCAATGGTGAGTTTTCTTCCCCACTAGTCATTCTCACAATAAATATTATCCATGTATTACTGCCTTTTCTCAGAAACTCACAATTTGATAAGCTATTCCTGAATTCTCTACCTGACCATGAAACTTTTTTTGTGTATTGTGAGTTATCTCTGGGATTTATTTTGCATTCCTGAATCCATATCCTCATCTTTAAGATGAAGATTTATGTAAGAAAATACTCGGAAGTAGCTATGCGTGTCTGGCAGGACAAGGCAAGAAGGGTCAGGAAAGAAGGAGAATAAGGAGAGACTACAGCACTGGAGAATTCAGAGCTGCTATTCTGAAATAGGAACTTCAGGGCGTTGTTACCAT
>NW_011227912.1:0-534 GCF_000146605.3 Meleagris gallopavo | reverse complement strand
AAGGCAGCAGCTGCCTGCTGTGAGCAGCAGCCAGTGCTGGGAGGTGTACAGGCTGAGGCTACAGGCAGATGACATAGTTGCACTGTAACAGGGCACTAATGCCAAAAGGGAGAGAGCAAGAATCTCAAGAAACCAAAAACTTATTTCCCATCTCAAAGTACACAGTGTGATGAATTTAGGGGCTCTTCTGTATGAGCACAGGGTGCAGATTTGGTTTTGGGGATGTCTTCTGCCTGCATACGTAGACTTACAAGCAAAGACTCTCTAAAAAAAAACAAAAAACTTCAGTTCTTTAGGGTACACACAAACTATATTTTCCAAGCTGGCTAAATCCCAGAAATGTAGAATTCTGACATTACAAATTGATCTTTGTCCCAAATGAAATGCGGACTGTTGGAGGTGCTGCCTGACAGGCAGTCGTCTTCTTTTCAGCAGTGGAAACCAGGCTGATCTGTGCTAATCATGACAAAAAAACCCCTAAGCTTCTTATGGACTGTTTCCTTTTCTGATGCCCTTTTCTCTAACAAATTTGTT
>NW_011227911.1:0-566 GCF_000146605.3 Meleagris gallopavo | reverse complement strand
CCTACCTAGGGCAGGGAGTTGGAACTGGATGATCTTCAAAGTCTCTTCTAACCCAAGCCCTTCTATGGTTTGCATCTCTAACGGGATCACGGGACAACTCCTGGAAGATACTGCTAGCAATTTCTGTAACTAAAAGTCTTGTTATTTTTTTTTTTTTTTTGTTAAGTTAAGAATTTATTTAAGCTTTAGTTTCCAGGTTTCTGGTTAATTCTGAATTTTGTTACTGACTTTGTCTCTTAGCTATGTTGATAAACTTTGAGTTTTCTATTTTGTTTTTAGTTGCTGCTTTGGCATATTCAACCTCTAACATAAATCACTTATTGTACTTTGAAAATTAGATAATGTGTTTAATGTGCAAAATGTTAAAAATACACATCTGTTTTGATGTTAGGTGCATCATGCCAGTAAATAGTATCATTTATCTTGATATGTTTCACTTCATGTATAAATGAGTAATGAATCTGTATTCATAGAGGTGTTTCTAAGCAGTGTGGTTGGTTTTCTTTGGGTTTTTTGTTTTGTTTTTTTCTTCTTCTTAGTTTCTTAAAACACTTTGCTAGCTTCTG
>NW_011227910.1:0-540 GCF_000146605.3 Meleagris gallopavo | reverse complement strand
CCCACCTGGAAGTACAGTGTTACAGTGACTGTAAAATGTCCCCCACCACAGCTACTGTGCCAGGGCTTACCTGTTAACTTCAGGCAGAGTCACATCCGTGCCAAAATAGATCACCAGTTTGGTGCCTTCAGGGCTGATACACAGTCTTCCTGCAATGCAATCCACATTGCCCAACCCGAACCACGAGTGCCTTTCCCCAAGGCCTTTACCACTTTACCTAAGAACAAAACCAAATAGAACCAGAGAAAGGCAGACTAAGGGGATACCGTTATCCGGAGGATCTTGTCTGCTCCTGCAGCGATCCACCTGACTGTTGGAGTTCCAGCCCTCCCCAGCTGCTTGTGGGCCTCCTCTCAGTGGGTCCCACAGTTGAGCAGAGACTCTCCTGCCTGGCTTGCTAATTGAAGCTGAAAAAACAGATGAAGTAACTTGATATGACAATGAGTTATGTCAAGCAGGTATTCCCTTTATTACAGCGCTGGGTACATGGGGGATTGTTCTCACCAAACATGCACACAAAAGAGAGAAATGGCTACATAT
>NW_011227909.1:0-443 GCF_000146605.3 Meleagris gallopavo | reverse complement strand
CACCCCAGCCAGGGGGTGTCCCTGGGGGGACACTGTCACCCTGCGCTGCCACCTGCCCCGAGTGCAAGCCCATGTCCAGCTCTGGTTGAAATGGAACTCTGAGATCCGACAAGGAAAAGACAAGGAGCAGGATACAGCTGAGTTCTCCTTTGCTGTCACAAAGTTGGAAGATGCGGGGACGTATCAGTGTCGGTACCAGGTGTCAGAGCCACTGTGGACATCAAATAAGAGTGAGCCCGTGGAGCTGGTGCTGACAGGTGAGAGTATTGGGCACAATGGGTGGCTTGATCCCAGAGGATCAAGTCCCGTCTCTTCTCCTCCCTGCACACAAGTCATAACTTCAGCCCCTCAGCAGTTCCCTGAGCCCATGTCACATGGGAGAATGGGGACCAATCTGACCCCCAGAGCTGGAACGATGATTCTGGTGCTGCATGCCTCCTGCA
>NW_011227908.1:0-448 GCF_000146605.3 Meleagris gallopavo | reverse complement strand
AGCTTTTGGTCCATTTTTGTGTCTGCTGCCGCAAAGCAAAATTTCATCTTACAGCATTGATTTCTGCACTACTTATCATAGAATGATAGAATGGCCTGGGTTGAGAAGGCCCACAGTGCTCACCTAGTTTCAACCTCCCTGCTAAGTGCAGGGTTGCCAGCCACCAGACCAGGCTGCCCAGAGCCACATCCAGCCTGGCCTTGAATGCCTCCAGGGATGGGGCATCCACAACCTCCTTGGGCAACCTGTTCCAGTGCGTTACCACCCTCTGTGTGAAGAACTTCCTCCTAATATCTAACCTAAACCTCCTCTGTCTCAGTTTAAATTATTTTTAATTATGTCTTGAGTAGCTTGGATGCCAGCACACAAGTCAATAATAACAAAGCATCGATCCCAACACATCTACATAAAGACAGAAGTGCAAATAAAGATGACAGCAGCATCCAAT
>NW_011227907.1:0-517 GCF_000146605.3 Meleagris gallopavo | reverse complement strand
CTTAGCTCCAATTTTCTCTACTGAAACTACATTCAACTGTTCTAATATGTCATGCCCAAGTAATGGTTTTGGAGAATTTGGCATGTACAAGAATTTATATATTCCTACTTCTTCTCCTAGACTGTATTTAATTGATCCCCTAAAAAAGTAAACTTCTCTTGCCAATAACTCCTACAACTACAAAAAAATCATCTAAAGGTAATAATTCTTGATGTAGCACAGAGTAAGAGGCATCCATATCAGAAAATAAACCTCTTTACCCTGCTTCCCCAAGCTGCTTTTGGTCCAGTGGCGGGGGGAACTCTCCCTGAGCCCTTCCAGGCTCCCCTTACCTCTTCTTCTTGGTAAGGACATCCCTGTTTATACCTTTACTCAACTTTGCCTTCCTCAGCCTGTGTTGTTTTTTTTGTTTGTTTGTTTGTTTGTTTTCCCAAACCCTTTTCACTTTCTAGACTTTCATCATCACATACATTACTAACATTATATTTCAGTTTCACCCCCTCCCCTCCCCAGGCTT
>NW_011227906.1:0-495 GCF_000146605.3 Meleagris gallopavo | reverse complement strand
TTTATTATTTCCCTTCACTACTGCAGCAGTCCCATACTGAGACTCTGAAATATTATTATATTCAGCATCTGTGAATATGCACAAGGATTTAAAAACAGAAAAAGTCAAATTGTATTGTTGGTTTTTTTTTTTTTTTTTAAAATTTCTCCAAGGGTACATTTAGTTTTTAAAAGTAAGATTAAGAACTATTTACACTTCAGTTCATTCTCATCTTTATCCTGCAACCTTGGGTAAGTCATCTAAATGCAATAGCTCAAATTTCTCTCAGTTGTGCAATGGGGACCAGAACGCTTGCCTGCAGCGAAGATCCTCTGATTTAGACTTCTAATGCCTTTTAATAATCTTTTTAGTAGTTCTCCTGTAGTGAGTGTTTTAGTTCTCTTGAGAAAGGCAACACATGGCAAGACAGACACTAGAAAGTGGCCTGGTGACAGAAGGGTGAGAGCACAGAAGAACTGAAGTGGGGGAAGGGGAGAAAAGGAGAGAACTGAACTG
>NW_011227905.1:0-544 GCF_000146605.3 Meleagris gallopavo | reverse complement strand
TTTCTGTGGGGAGAAGAGAAAGCTCTGGAGATAGCTCATGACAGCCTTCCAAGACTCGAAGGGAGCGCATAAGCAGGAGGGGGAACCGGCTGTTTAGGAGGGTGGATAGCGATAGGACAAGGGGAAATGGTTTTCAAGTGAGACAGGGGAGGTTTAGGTTGGTTCTTAGGAGGCAGCTTTTCACGCACAGGGTGGTGACGCACTGGAATGTGTGCTTGAGAGTCACTTCCAGGATGATCTGCTCCATGATCCGTGACCAGCCCAGAGGTGAGACTGACATGCTGGTAGTTCCCCGCGTCACACTTTCTATCCTTCCTAAGAGGTGTGCTGTCACCTTTTTTCTCCTCACCAGGGACTTGACCTGACTGCCTCGACTTCTGAAATACCATGGAGAGTGGCTCGGTGACTGCAGCGGTGAATTCCCTCGGAACTCTGGGACTCATCTCGTCAGGACCCAAGGACTCCTGGATGTTTGGGTCCTCAGGTGGTCCAGAACCTGATCTGCCATGGCAGTGTGGGATGGGAAGGGGTCTGTGGGACTGAG
>NW_011227904.1:0-490 GCF_000146605.3 Meleagris gallopavo | reverse complement strand
CCCAGAACTGGACACAGTACTCCCAGAGTGAGGCCTTACCAGGGCAGAGTAGAGAGGGAGGATCACCTCCCTGGACCTGCTGGACACGCTCTTCTTAATGCACCCCAGAATGCCATTGGCCTTTTTGGCCACGAGGGCACACTGCTGGCTCATGGCCAACCTGTTGTCCACCAGGACACCCAGGTCCCTCTCTGCAGAGCTCCTCTCCAGCAGCTCATCCCCCAGCCTGTATTGGTGCATGCAATTATTCCTCCCTAGGTGTAAGACCCTACACTTGCTTTTGTTGAATCTCATCCGGAGGTTCTTTATATACTTTAAAAAGTATATCTGATCACTTCTGTTGGACTGAAATGATGTTGGTGAAGTTGGGTGATTTCTGTCTTTTTTTTAAGCCTGATTTCTCAATAAAATAACGTGTAAGTGAACACCTTTTTAATAATTCGTAAGGCCATTGTATATTTTAAATCAAGTTTGCAAGCAGAACTAATAT
>NW_011227903.1:0-586 GCF_000146605.3 Meleagris gallopavo | reverse complement strand
GTTCCTTGATTTCCCTGATCAAGCCAGGAGAAGGCTTGCCGTCCAAGAAGGAGCGAAGGCAGCTCTTTCCAGGAGTGGCAGAAGTCCCTGTGGAGAGATCCTTGAGAACCTGAGCTTGTTCTAGGAATTTCTCCAGCATGGCCAACCAGGGAGGTGGTTCTTATTCCCCTTCCCGCTCCGCATCTCGCAAGGTATGCTTGTGTGCTTTGATTTTTTCTGGCTTTTCTTGAGCGTGAAAGAGGGAGGGGTTGTGTAGGAGGATGCCTGCTGCCCTTTGGTTCACTGAGTACCCGCTTAGCTTCTGGGTTTGGTTCTAAGAATGAGACCTAATATCACGGTCGATTCTCAAGTTGTGCTCTTCTGTTGTTTGTTTTTCAGATTCGATTGAATCGTGGTGAGATGTGGAGAAAACGGAAAGCCTCCGAAGGTAAGAACTTCTGGTAATGTAGCGTTGGGGTGCCTTTGTCCAAATATGACTGCATGGAGGGTATTTCTGATGTCTGAGAGAGGAAAATTGCAGTTCCGTGCCGGCTGCAGAAATGGCAAAATAATAATAATGAACAGCTAAGGGGCACACTGAATAAAA
>NW_011227902.1:0-424 GCF_000146605.3 Meleagris gallopavo | reverse complement strand
CTGAATTGTTTGGCTATGATATCATTTTTTCCTTTCATGGACACCTCTGTTGTCCTACTTTTGTATTATCAGTGAGATCTCACCAGTGGCTGAGCTTTTCTCAGAGGAATCCCGAGAAGCATCTGTGGATGAGTGACTTTTAAAAAAACAAGATTGTTAAATTACTGATTTTCACGTCCATCATGAAATCTTAAGGTATATTTTGTCTCAAGGAAAAAAGAGAGAGAAACCTCATCTGAAATTTCCTTTTGGGAGGTTTCTTATTTTTTGTAAACTTGATCTAACATTTATGAAGGAATGTAAAGTTCTTGTTCATATAGTTCTTTGTGAAAAAATGTAAAGAGTAATTTTATTTGGGAAGCTTCAAAGGGTTTGCCTATGCACAAGCCAGTGGACTGGAAGAGATTAGTTGAAAACAGACCGA
>NW_011227901.1:0-422 GCF_000146605.3 Meleagris gallopavo | reverse complement strand
CTGTGTATGTATATATCACAGAATGGCCTGGGTTGAAAAGGACCACAATGATCATCCAGTTTCAACTCCCCTGCTGTGTGCAGGGTCACCAACCAGCAGACCAGGCTGCCCAGAGCCACATCCAGCCTGGCCTTGAATGCCTCCAGGGATGGGGCATCCACAGCCTCCTTGGGCAACCTGTTCCAGTGCGTCACCACCCTCTGTGTAGAAAAAACTTCCTCCTAATATCTAAACCTCTCCTGTCTTAAGTTTAAAACCGTTCCCCCTTGCCCTATCACTATCCACCCTTGTGAATATTTTTAAGACAGAGTCTTCAAAGATGGTAATAAGTAAGAGCTAATTCAAAGTATGAACAAGATAAACACTATTAAGGTACAAAACATATTTAAATATTTTCCCTGAAAAACTGTGAACTTCTTCAG
>NW_011227900.1:0-460 GCF_000146605.3 Meleagris gallopavo | reverse complement strand
GGCATCCTTGATATGAAGGAATGTCTGTATGCAGAATGGCAGCCAAACTTTGTAAGTTCTGTCTTGGTGTGTATTTATTTTTTTAACCTTTTTCTGCCTTGGGAGCTGGAATAGGAAGAACTGTTGGGAAAGCAGGCACCTGAGGACCTTTGCTTTGTTAAACTTAATTTAGGTTGAGAGAAGGAATGTGTAGATAAAAGCATTCACCAGAAACAGTTTAACTGTTTAACTCCCAGAATTGCCCTTAATGGTGCTGCTGTTCTGGAATGTTCTCCAACTCTTAAGACAGTCCTGAACAGAGATCACTGTGCCTCCTGTACAACTGTGATTCTTGAGTGTTATCAGATCTTGCAGTACTCCTTGCTAGAAGAGATAGGGCTGATTAGTTTGATGGGTGGCATTCTGTTTGTTTACCAAGATCTAATAATCAAAGCTGTGGCTTTTATCTCATCTTTGGTTC
>NW_011227899.1:0-521 GCF_000146605.3 Meleagris gallopavo | reverse complement strand
GCTCACACGTTTGGTTCCCAGTGCTCGGCGCAGGTCTTCTTGGCCTGATGTTCCTGCCTCCCGCTGCAGCTGGCAGCTCACCGGCTGCTCTTGGGCTTCAGGCACTCTCCGGATCGCTGGCAGCAGACTGAAAGGACAGAGCGGGAGGGGTCCGCGTGAGTGGCTGATGGCTTGGGGGCCGCATCCTGCAAGCCTGAGCCAGGAGCCTCGGTGCAGCGCAGCCCTCCCCACAGGCTGCTCAGCGACTGCCCCGTGGCTCTCCTGAGATGCGCAGAGGGGCCAGCCCTGTGAGCTGGGGGGCTCCCGGCGTCCCCCATCCCAGCACGGTGGGTGCTGCGTTCAGCGCTGTTGGGCGGCCACAAACAGCGACCCTTTGGGGCTGGGGAATGGGCTCTCGTTGGGTCACATCCCAGCCCGGAGCCTCCAGCCTCACCTGGTCTTGGAGCTCTCCTTCAGCAGTAAGCTCCTTATCCGTCTGAAGCGTCCTCCATCGATGCTGTCTGTGCTCAAGCGTTTGATGA
>NW_011227898.1:0-441 GCF_000146605.3 Meleagris gallopavo | reverse complement strand
GCAGGCTCAGATGCTGCCCTGCCCTTCCCAGCCCTTAAATGGGATCAAGGAGGGTGGAGCCTGGCTCTGCCCACCCACAGACAAATTGCCCCCAGCTGTGCTGCAGGGCTGCACCCCCTCCCCAGGTGTTCCATCACAGCTTCAGGTGGGCCCTTAAAGTGCCGGTACAGCCATAGGGCAAAAAAATGAATAACATGAAAGGCTGCCAAGGGAGGTTTATAGCTGGAGGAGCTGTGATAACCCACATATTTTAATCCCAGTCTGTCCCTGATGCCAATTGGTGACTGTATGAAAACTGCTGAGTCATGGCCTGAAGCTCTGATTGATCACCTGAGGCAGCGATGAGTCAGCACGGAGCACAGCTGAAGGCAATCAACCGGTGCTGCCAGAAGGGCGGAGTCAGGCTCCGCCCCTCCTGGATCCATTTAAAAACTGACCAGC
>NW_011227897.1:0-523 GCF_000146605.3 Meleagris gallopavo | reverse complement strand
AACCCAATACACCTAGAAACTTTGCAGCTGCTTCGATGTTGTAGGGACTGGGAATGCCTGAACCTTATCGATGACAGCACTGGGCAGTACTTTGGTCTTTCCTGACCAAACCACCCCCAGGAATCTTACGGACAGGCCGGACCTTGCACCTTTTGGGATTTATAGCCCATCCCTCCGTTGTAAACAGGCGGTTAATGAATCCGCCGCCTGTCCTACTGCCTCCAGTGAGTCGGATGGCAGCAGGAGATCATCAATATAGTGATACAAGTTAACATGATCCGGTTTTTTCCAGTCGGCCAGGTCGCGCGCCACTAGATGATGACAATATGTTGGTGAATGAATGCACGTACCCCTGTGGCAGGACCTGAAAGGTCCACTGCCTGCCTCCCCATGTGAATGCAAATTGATCTTGCGATTCTTCAGGAATTGGGATACTGAAGAACGCCTTTGCTAAATGTAGGACACAACGAGAGGTTTTTATCTCCCTACTCAATGTGTCCATTAGGGAAGCAATATTGGGTAC
>NW_011227896.1:0-609 GCF_000146605.3 Meleagris gallopavo | reverse complement strand
GCTCCATGATCCGTGACCAGCCAGAGGTGAGACTGACATGCTGGTAGTTCCCCGCGTCACACTTTCTATCCTTCCTAAGAGGTGTGCTGTCACCTTTTTTCTCCTCAGCAGGGACTTGACCTGACTGCCTCGACTTGTGAAATACCATGGAGAGTGGCTCGGTGACTGCAGCGGTGAATTCCCTCGGAACTCTGGGACTCATCTCGTCAGGACCCAAAGACTCCTGGCTGTTTGGGTCCTCAGGTGGTCCAGAACCTGATCTGCCATGGCAGTGTGGGATGGGAAGGGGTGTGTGGGACTGAGGAAGCAATGGCAGTCCCCACCTCACCAAAGCAAAGATGAGGGCTGTGCATAATGAACAGTTCTCAGACAAGATGGAAGCCAAAATGGTGTTGGGTACCTGAGCCTTCTCTGGTGGTAAGCAACATGGTGCACAGAGTGCAGCCATGTGCTCCGAGCAAGGAGCACAGGTTTGTGCAAGAGGCACGGATGCACGGGCAGTGCCTTCATGACTGTATTGTGTCCAACAGGTGGCAGCAGAGCTGCGGTGCTCCCAAGTGCCGTAACAACTGCACGGAGAGATGTGTTGGTCTCTGTGGAAACAGCAAG
>NW_011227895.1:0-445 GCF_000146605.3 Meleagris gallopavo | reverse complement strand
CCTTCTACCATTGGCCGAGTCCTCTGCCAGATGCTGTTGGCCTTGTGCCGCCCCTTGAGTTGCTGCGTTACCTGTGCCCTGATCCCTGGAGCGGGTAAGTGACATAACTACCGGATGTAGTCCCTTGTGCTCACGTTGCTTTACTGGGTGTTTTTCTTTCCCCATCTTCAGGTCTCCCCAGTGCTGATGGAATGTCAGAGCCATGTCCCAATGTTAACTAGTTTCTGCTTGGTTCAACAGCATTTCTACCCTTTGATCTGTTTCTTTCTTTTTCCATGTTGCCCGTTGGCGCTTGGTTGGAGTTTCCCGGATCCAAATGCACTCTTCTGACCACGTGTGATGCCAAAAGAAGAGGTAGGCTCCCAAACAGGCTTTTGCAGAGTGCTGTCCATGTCATGGAATTTCTAGTACCAAGAGTTTGTGTTTCTAAGCAACGTTGTTCAGT
>NW_011227894.1:0-475 GCF_000146605.3 Meleagris gallopavo | reverse complement strand
TGAACATAATTTGATTACACACTGGAGGAGGAATTTGTGTTTTTTATTAGAAATACATAGAGTTTGTATAATAGCTACCATCACTGAGACAGTGGAATTAAATAGTTGCAGGTTGATCCTGTGTTGCTTTTATTCTACGTGTCCAGTATGTTTTCAAATGAATATTGGCGTCTGATAGAATCCAGTAATGTCTATTCCTTCTGTTCCTTTCTTTATTCAGACACTTCATCACTCTCAATCTGTCAGGCTTCCCCTGCCTCATTTCTCATCTTCGCCTCAGCGAGCAGCTTTCTACCTCAGAGTCCTGTGCCAAGTATGCCTTGAATACATTTGGTTGCCCTTGTACAGTGAGTTGCACTGTTTCTTGTGCATGCGCACAAATGATGACAAGATACCGAGAATTCAGAACTGCTGCCTCCAGTGCTGGAGGTTCTGTGCCTGACAGAGTCTTAAACATCCTGCTTTTCTTCTTACC
>NW_011227893.1:0-480 GCF_000146605.3 Meleagris gallopavo | reverse complement strand
CTTTGCCTTCTATGTGCCTTAGTATGGAATCACAGAATCACAGAATGTCAGGGATTGAAGGGACATCTAAAGATCATCTCTTCCAGTCCCCTGGACTGCCAGAGCAGCAGCTCCTGTATGAGGTGACTCAGGAACACTTCCAGGTGGGCTTTGAATGTCTCCAGAGAAGGAGAGCCAACCTCTCTGGGCAGCCAGTTCCAGTGTTCTGTTACCCTCATTGTAAAGAAATTTTTTCTCATATTTATGTGGAAGCTCCTGTGTTCCAGTCTGCGCCCACTGCCCCTTGTCCTCTCGTTGGGTGTCACTGAGAAGGGGCCTGGCTCCATCCTCCTCATGCTCACCCTTTACGTATTTGTAAACATTCATGAATGTTTATGAGCCCTCTGTCTCCTGCAAGTTCAAGAGACTCAGCTCCCTCATTCTTTCCTCGTAAGGAGGTGTTCCACTCCTTGCATCATCTCTGTGGCTCTGCCTGCACTC
>NW_011227892.1:0-494 GCF_000146605.3 Meleagris gallopavo | reverse complement strand
TTTAGTCGAACCTCATCCGGTTCTACTGCCCAGCTCTCCAGCCTGTCCAGGTCTCGCTGAATGGCAGCGCAGCCTTCAGGCGTGTCAGCCAATCCTCCCAACTTCGTATCATCAGCAAACTTGCTGAGGGTGGCCACTATCCCCTCATCAAGGTCATTGATGAAGACGTTGAACAAGACCGGACCCAGCACAGACCCTGGGGGACACCACTGGTTACAGGTCTCCAGCCAGACTCTGCACCACCAACGACGACCCTCTGCGCTCTGCCACTCAGCCAGTTCTCAACCCACCTCACTGTCCACTCATCTATCCCACACTTCCTCAGCTGTGTTATAAGGATGTCGTGGCAGACAGTATCAAAGGCCTTTCTAAAATCAAGGTAGACTGCATCTACCGCTCGTGCACAGTGCGCAGTGAGCGGTGAGGGTCTCCTCCTGGTGGCCGTGGGATGCAGAATCCTCATCTTCCCCGCGGAGGCTCGCAGTCTTTCTCCC
>NW_011227891.1:0-419 GCF_000146605.3 Meleagris gallopavo | reverse complement strand
CGCCACCATTGATATTGCTAACGTCCTTTTTCTCCATTCCTTTGACCAAAGAATCTAGGCCACAGTTTGCTTTCACCTGGGAGGGGCATTCAGTATACCTGGAATGTTTCGCCCAGGGGTGGAAACATAGCCCAACCATTTGCCATGGGTTGATCCAAGCTGCACTGGAACAGGGAGGTGCTCCTGAGCACTTACAGTATATTGATGACATCATCGTGTGGGGCAACACAGCAAAGGAAGTTTTTGAGAAAGGAGAGCAAATAATCCAGATCCTTCTGCGTGCTGGTTTCGCTATTAAGCGAAGCAAAGTGAAAGGGCCTGCCCAGGAAATTCAGTTCCTAGGTATAAAGTGGCAAGATGGCCGTCGTCACATCCCAACAGATGTGATCAACAAAATCAGTGCCATGTCTCCACCCACT
>NW_011227890.1:0-460 GCF_000146605.3 Meleagris gallopavo | reverse complement strand
CTGCAGGCTGAACAAGCCCAGCTCCCTCAGCCTGCCTTCGTAGGGGAGGTGCTGCAGCCCCCTGATCATCTTTGTGGCTCCTCTGGACCCTCTCCAACAGCTCCCTGTCTGTCTTGTACTGGGGGCTCCAGACCTGGACGCAGTGCTGCAGATGGGACCTCACAGGAGCAGAGCAGAGGGGGACAGTCACCTCCCCGTCCCTGCTGGCCACCCTCTGCTGATGCAGCCCAGGATCCCATTTGCTTTCCCAGCTGCAGGAGCACACTGCTGGCTCACGTTCAGCTTTTCATCCATCAGGACCCCCAGGTCCTTCTCCGCAGGGCTGCTCTCAAGGACCGCTCCTTCCAGTCTGTACGGATGCCTGGGTTTCCTCCGGCCCAAGTGCAAACCCTGGGAACCCAGTGGAACCTGGGGCCGTAGCAACCCGTCTACCTCGAGAGCCCCATCAGCGTCCTGCAGG
>NW_011227889.1:0-504 GCF_000146605.3 Meleagris gallopavo | reverse complement strand
CTTTTACACTGGGTCATTGGTCTGGTCATTCGTCTGTCCTTGCTTGCATAGAGAGAAGCTCGGAAAGAGGATAGAGGGGAGTATCTTGGAGCCTGCCTATGTCATCCTAACATTCCCACAAAGTGGGACAGTTCTGCTTTGTGTAAAGGCCCTGACTCCTCGAAAGTTTGTTACATGTATTTCGCTTCTGCCGGTCTAAGGAACAACCTTACAATACGTTTCCTAGTTCAGAATACTGTACCCACATTGTTTTAAGAACATCTAAAATCTATTGCAGCTTTGTGAGAAAGAATTTGTTAGGTAATTTGGTAACTATGTTTCTAAAATATGTTACTAATAGGTATATGGTATTCTTACGTTCCACATCAGCTGTTTCTAAGGATATGTTACAGCTTAATTCTCTAGATCGATTGCCCTTTTCAGTGTTCAGTGCAGAAACAACACTTTCACTTTTCACATCCGGGTGGCTGAAATCCCCCTTCAGGACAAGAGCCCACGAGCGCG
>NW_011227888.1:0-391 GCF_000146605.3 Meleagris gallopavo | reverse complement strand
CTGCAGGGAAAGGTGTTTCCCTGAGCTGGGACCTGCTGTTCCAGGATGCACTCCAGCCTGGAGAGGAAGCTCCCTCAGAACAGACTTCTTTCACTGCTTTCATACAGATCTTGCATTTGGCTGAGAACCCCTCTCTGTTGTAAATCAAGAAAGGAGAAGCAACAAGATTGAAGAGAGTCTAACACTACTTTCAGTCTGCAAAATGGGCCACAATACTAGGAAATTTGTGTGTTCATGGCAACGGATCTTAGGTGAACTGTGGGTTCACATTTCAAATCAGGACAGGAAAGGTAACTGTAAATCCCAGGGATTAAGACCTCAAGCAACATGCAGCAACAGTCCCAGGGAAGGACAGAAAGCCTAACTAGAAAGACAGCGTCACCAAACCCAG
>NW_011227887.1:0-515 GCF_000146605.3 Meleagris gallopavo | reverse complement strand
TGGCATCTGCATATTATGTGGCATACCATTCCAGAGGGAGCTGCTAATTTTACAGGGTTGGGATTTTAAGCAGGTTTCCAGCCTCTCCTTTGAATTCTTTATGCGGATTTTCAATGCTCACCTGATCACGTTATTAATCTCCGTGAATGTACTGCTCACCATTTCACTTATTATTAGTATTTATTATATTTTGAGGAAGTCTGCCCCAAAACCAGTAAATACTGAGTGGCAGGGAATGTGGAGAGGCCTGGGTGAGACTTTAGAGAGATGGAAATCTTCGGTGTCATGGAACTTTACTCCAGAACACCTGAAAGACCCTGAAAATTTAAACAGATATTTGAGACAGGAATGTCGTGGCTCAGGAAGATCTGAGGAGGCCCAAATTGTTTGGGGCCTGGCTAATGCTTACCGGGCCTTATTCAATACTATCCTGGAGAGGGAGAGAGTTTGTGAAATTGAAAAGGAGAGTCTCAGGGAAACAGTGCAAAATGAGCGAGAGAGTCTCCTGGTCGAGA
>NW_011227886.1:0-490 GCF_000146605.3 Meleagris gallopavo | reverse complement strand
TTGTTTATATCCCTAGGAATCGGATAGCAATTAAGTTCAAGGCAGTGCAGCTGATGCACTGGGACAGCAGCAACATTCCTTGTGCTGCTTAGTTCCCAGAGATCACACCACATGCTGGACCAACCCAGGAGAAATTACACTCTCCTGTGCAGATCCTATGCAGCCTTTCCATAACCCCTAAGGACTCTCTTGCAAGAGTTTGGACCTCAAGCCCAGCCTCTTCCAAACGCTGAAAGAAAAACAACGGCTGTTAAGTTCCTTTACATTTCTTGCATCTTACAGTACACATGGTTTAGAATACACTAGCACAAGCCTGACATGGCATGGGCTTCCAAGCCTCAGATAGCAGAAGTAACTTCTCCCAGTTAGGCAGGGAATTACCCATGTTTTCCTATCTAGAAAAGACAAGAATGTTTGCGCGGTAACAGAATGTTTATTATCAGACAGCCACATCCAGATGTGCTCACGAGCAAAATCTCTGCAAAGATGG
>NW_011227885.1:0-524 GCF_000146605.3 Meleagris gallopavo | reverse complement strand
GGAGCCCCAGGCCTGGACGCAGTGCTGCACATGGGGCCGCACACCAGAGCCGAGTCGAGGGGGACAATCACCTCCCTCTCCCTGCTGGTCGCTCCTCTTTGAATGCAGCCCAGGATACAGTTGGCCTTCTGGGCTGCAAGTGCACACTACTGGCTTATGTCCAGCTCTTTGTCCACCAGGATCCCCGAGTCCACCGCAGGGCTGCTCCCAAGGGCTTCTACGCCCAGTTTGTACAAGCATCTGGGTTTCCCCTTCATCAGGAACATCAACAGTGGGGTTGAGTGCACCCTAAGGACACCAAGCTGTGGGCTGCAGTGACACAGCAGAGGGACGGGATGCCATCCACAGAGACCTCAACAGGCTGAGCAGTGGCCACAAATCCAAGTGCAGGGTCAGTAGCTGGGATGAGGGAACACCCACCACCAAAACATGCTAGGGGATGAAAGGACTGAGCGTAGTCCTGCTCCATAAGGCCTGGGAGTACTGGTGGGTGGGAGCTGGACACAAGCCAGCAATGGGCCCTT
>NW_011227884.1:0-301 GCF_000146605.3 Meleagris gallopavo | reverse complement strand
AGATGACTGATCCAGCATTACTTCCTACTGAAATTAGGTCGTATGACCTAAATAGTGGGAAAGAAAAAAAATACACAAACGTTTAAATTATTTCTTATATGTTCCCAGTGTATAGCAGCAACTGTGCAAAACGTGTTCTGAATGCAGAATGTCCAAAGCTCACATGTAAGCAAAATTAAATTAACTGGAACACTGCACGTGATACCGGTACTTGTAAAGATTTGTGTTCTACAAGCCTAGACTACTGCTTACTTGGTTTTTATTTCTTGCTTCATTATAATGGTTCTTTCTGATGTGAACT
>NW_011227883.1:0-572 GCF_000146605.3 Meleagris gallopavo | reverse complement strand
GTAAGACCCTACACTTGCTTTTGTTGAACCTCATCCGGATTCTTCCTGCCCAGCTCTCCAGCCTGTCCAGGTCTCGCCTGAATGGCAGCACAGCCTTCAGGCGTGTCAGCCAATCCTCCCAACTTCATATCATCAGCAAACTTGCTGAGGGTGGCCACTATCCCCTCCTCAAGGTCATTGATGAAGATGTTGAACAAGACCGGACCCAGCACAGACCCCTGGGGGACACCACTGGTTACAGGTCTCCAGCCAGACTCTGCACCACCAACGACGACCCTCTGCGCTCTGCCAGTCAGCCAGTTCTCAACCCACCTCACTGTCCACTCGTCTATCCCACACTTCCTCAGCTTTGTTATAAGGATGTCGTGGGAAACAGTATCAAATGCCTTTCTAAAATCAAGGTAGATTACATCTACCGCTCTTCCCCCATCCACCCAGCATGTGACAGCATCATAGAAGGCCACCAGGTTGGTTGAGCACGACCTCCCCTTGGTGAACCCATGCTGACTACTCCTGATAACCTCCTTTTCTCCCAGTTGTCTGGAGATGGTATCCAGCACAAGCTGTTCCAC
>NW_011227882.1:0-488 GCF_000146605.3 Meleagris gallopavo | reverse complement strand
CAAGTGTCCTATTTGGTCTTGTCATCTAGTCTTTTTGGGAGAAACGTGCGGTAGTTTGAAGAAACAAGGTATGCCTGGGAGAAAATACCATCTTTTTGGAAGCACAGGCCCAATTTCCAAGTGAAATGTGGTATTTCTGGGAGAAAATGACAAGTACGTGAGAGAAAAGTGGGCAATAGTGGGAAAGACTGACTTCTCTTGGAGGGCAAGTGTGGTATTTTTGGTGTGAAAAGGGGTCCTTTGGGGAGAAAACGGGGTGTAGATGGGTGAAAATAGTCCTGTTGAGGAGTGCCTAGCAGTATTTTTGAGAGAAAAGGGAAGGTACTTGTCAGAAAAGTGCTCTTTCTGGGAGAGAGTAGCATAGTTGGTTGGAAAATGCCACCCATTTGTGAGAAAGCTGCTTTGTTTCCGGGAGAAAATAGCATTCTCTGGGGAGAAGATGTCCTGTTTTGGATGGAAAAGTAGTACTTGTGGGAGAAGCTGTCCAA
>NW_011227881.1:0-550 GCF_000146605.3 Meleagris gallopavo | reverse complement strand
CCTAAACTTAGAAAGAAGTGATGGAGACTTCTACCTTGGTCAGCCATTCTGATGAATATATCCTTCTGCTTCATGCATTAAGGGCTGTGGATCGTTGTAGCCCCTGTACGTAGCTTCTGGATGAGAAAGTCTCATCCAGGAAAGAGCCAATAACGTGGCTTACATACAGCACAGACCTCACTTCCTTCCATGAAGGAAAACCTGCCGCACGATGCTGGGAGCCACAGCCCCTTTCTAGCTGTTAGTGGGCATTTGTGTGCAGAAAAGCTCCAACAGAACTACCCTCTGACACTGCTGCTTAGTTGGATATCAGTGTGGTTGCTGCTCACATTCCTGATGCAGGCTGAAGGTATCACTGCATATCAGAAAAAGCAAGCTGGAGACGTACTGTTTTATGAGGGATATCCTAACACCTCTATCAACTGCTATGTTTCCTTCCTAGTTCTACAGATCTCAGAAGTTACTGGTATTAACCTAGGGTCAGTCCTTGCCTTTTACTCAGCAAAGCTGATAGCATTTCAACAGTCTGTGGGAGAGTCCTCTCTAAGTG
>NW_011227880.1:0-562 GCF_000146605.3 Meleagris gallopavo | reverse complement strand
GGGACTAAGAGTGGATCCAGCTGTGCTGAGGAACCTTACCTCTGTGGTTGGAAGAGTTCAGACAGCCATGGGGTTCGCTCTGATCCTCACGACACAGCAGGAGAGCTGTGTGCTGTAGGTGTGTGTAACCTGTCCTCTAGGTGGAAAACAACCAAGTGCATCCAGCCATGTCCAGTCTTGTTAAGTCACTGTTACATCTACTACAGCATATCTATGCTCATCAAAAAAATGCATTCCTGCCTCCCCCTTAGGAGTGTATATTGTAGCTGTATCTATCTGTTGGAGGTTGGTGGAGTCTGCATGATAGCAACTAGGGACACTAACTGTGATAAGATTCATGGAGTGAACGCCACTCCCAAATTCTTACGCGAACGGGCTCATGACACTGAGAGCCCATTATAACTGAGAAACAAGGGACCATCAGGAGCCATCGAAGGATGAGAGGGGGAAAAGGTATTATCTGCAAAATGCCAAGGTTGGAAGTTACATATGAAGCAAGGGAGAACGTAAATAAATGGAAACAGGGAGCAGAAAACTAAAGCAAATATATATATATATATTT
>NW_011227879.1:0-488 GCF_000146605.3 Meleagris gallopavo | reverse complement strand
CCTTTCCCCAAGGCCTTTACCACTTACCTAAGAACAAAACCAAATAGAACCAGAGAAAGGCAGACTAAGGGGATACCGTTATCCGGAGGATCTTGTCTGCTCCTGCAGCGATCCACCTGACTGTTCGGAGTTTCCAGCCTCCCCCAGCTGCTTGTGGGCCTCCTCTCAGTGGGTCCCACAGTTGAGCAGAGACTCTCCTGCCTGGCTTGCTAATTGAAGCTGAAAAAACAGATGAAGTAACTTGATATGACAATGAGTTATGTCAAGCAGGTATTCCCTTTATTACAGCGCTGGGTACATGGGGGATTGTTCTCACCAAACATGCACACAAAAGAGAGAAATGGCTACATATTTAAAGGCATAGCATAAACATACTCATTACATTCCAAGGACATGGGCAGAAATAACATCTCTGGTGGTCATGGGATGCATTCTCACTGTAAATTTCCAACCTTTTAAGGAGGTAGCCCAAACCAACTCCCACTGAT
>NW_011227878.1:0-446 GCF_000146605.3 Meleagris gallopavo | reverse complement strand
TCAGAGCTGTGAGCTCTGCTTTTCTGGAGGATCTGAAGCTGGATGGCTGTAATTAATAGGGCTATGTGCTAATTGCATCCATGCGGTGGGTGTTTTTTAAGGGCATTGTGTGCATCCTTGTTGTGTTTTAAATTATGTTCTGCGTCTCTTCTGATTTCATTTTGCAGCCTGATGGAGTTGAAGGCTTGCCTGGGCTCCTCCAGTCAGTGGTGTGAGATGTGTCCAGCAGGTAATGAACATCATGCACCCCATGTTGGTGCGCTGCTTGTATGCAGGTAGGTTTGCGATGTGATCCGACTCCCCCATGCTGACCATCCACAGCTAGATCAAGTTGCTCAGAGTCTGAGCCAGGCTCACCTTGAAAGGGCCAGTACATCCACCATGTCTCTGGCAACCTGTGCCACTGCCTCAGCACCCTCACTGTACAAGACATTTTCCTTAGATTT
>NW_011227877.1:0-446 GCF_000146605.3 Meleagris gallopavo | reverse complement strand
AGCTGAGCCATGCCCGACTCAGCTGCTCCACACGCAGCTGAACCTGCTCATGCATATCGCCACGCGTGAGGTGAATTCCCAGACGGATGATTCTCATAAACGCCACGGCGATGAAGACCTTTCGAGCCACTTTCATGAGGAAGATGAAGGCCTTAAGGGAGACAACAAGGATCGCAGCAAAGATCCAGATCATGCTGCTGCTCCCTGGCAAATATTGCGTCTTCCTGAAAGCACCAAAATGAGGCCAAGAACAGCATATTGCTATGCGTGAGGTGAATTCCCAAAAGGATCATTCCGATCAGTGCCAGGGTGATGAAGACCACCCAAGCCATAGCCGCTAGCCGCTAGCAGGTGCGTACTGCACTCACTGAAGGCCTGAGGCAAAGTGCCACAGCGCTGCCTCTCTTACAGCTCCTGACAGCCCCAGCCCACCCTCCATTGTGACT
>NW_011227876.1:0-395 GCF_000146605.3 Meleagris gallopavo | reverse complement strand
AAAAGTTGTTTTTTTTACCTTTATCTGGTCTTTTTTTCTGTCGGATTTCTATATATTCAGATTTTTAATAGATATGTAAAGACAGACACCCATCGCTCTTCTGGAAACCAAATTACCAGTGCTTTTGTCAAGAGTTATTTCTGGTGTCTCCTAGGATGTTTTGATCCCGGTCAACTGCTGAATGTTTGTGACTGCCTGTACTGGTACTGTGTACTGGTAGCCCACTGTTCTGCATTAATGCTTTCTTATTTACTCTGCTAAAAAATGTACATTTTTACTTCTTTTTCTACCCATGGATCACATTTTTCTCACATTCCTATTACTGTTCCATAGTTGACTGCCTTATAAATCTGCCATATCTCAAATGCTTCAGCATACATTTCCTGTCAGGCATC
>NW_011227875.1:0-529 GCF_000146605.3 Meleagris gallopavo | reverse complement strand
TTTACTTAAAATCTCCCAAACAATTACACCTCTGCTCAATTTCTTTCTTACAATCACTTTCTAAATAAACAACAACTTAGTGGCCATGTGACACTCACATGTGAGTAGGATCACACAATTCTGCATGAGAGAAGTAGAAATCACAAAATACTATTTCATTTATACTGTTTTACTTTGTATAGAAGCATTGAAAATCAAAGCTTTTGAAAAAAACCATCAGTCTATCCATGTTTACCTTCTCTTCCTCCTTGCCTTATTTCATTCCTGTTAAAAAATCTGCTCCCAGCTGGCTGAAGTCCTGAGCTCTTGCTTTGGTCACTGGGACTTTCTCCAATCTTCAGGACTCAAACATCAAAAATGTGACTTTTTCTTCCTAGTTTCAGACAAAGTCAAAGCAAAACATACCCTTCACACAGTTCTTGACTCCCTCTTAATCAGTTATTTTTTTTTCACCTCTAATATTTGCACTTTGTTCTTTGCTCTATAGGATAGGTACGATTTGGAAACCCGTTCTCTGGTACGTTAGACT
>NW_011227874.1:0-501 GCF_000146605.3 Meleagris gallopavo | reverse complement strand
GAAGCTGATTCACCAACTAGAGAATCAGGGAGTGATTAGCAAGACTCACTCACCTTTTAACAGCCCCATATGGCCAGTGCGTAAAGCCAGTGGAGAATGGAGGCTGACGGTGGACTACTGTGGCCTGAATGAAGTCACACCCCCATTGAGTGCTGCTGTGCCAGATATGTTAGAACTCCAATATGAATTGGAGTCAAAGGCAGCCAAATGGTACGCCACCATTGATATTGCTAATGCCTTTTTCTCCATTCCTTTGGCCAAAGAATCTAGGCCACAGTTTGCTTTCACCTGGAGGGGCATTCAGTATACCTGGAATCGTTTGCCCCAGGGGTGGAAACATAGCCCAACTATTTGCCATGGGTTGATCCAAGCTGCACTGGAACAGGGAGGTGCTCCTGAGCACTTACAGTATATTGATGACATCATCGTGAGGGGCAACACAGCAAAGGAAGTTTTGAGAAAGGAGAGCAAATAATCCAGATCCTTCTGCGTGCTGGTTTC
>NW_011227873.1:0-555 GCF_000146605.3 Meleagris gallopavo | reverse complement strand
GGAGCCGGCACGCCGTCTCCGCTCTGACCCCTCGCTCTCTTCTTGGCAGGCAGCAGCTGCACTGCTGTTGGTCTCCCTTCTTCCAAGCCCTTGCATTTTACATCCAGCCTGGGCCTCGGAGACGGAGCGGGGGCACACGGCGGGGGAAGGTCTTCCCCTGTGCTGGGACCTGCTCTTCTAGGAAGCCCTCCGGCCTGGAGAGGAGCTTCAGCTGCTGCTTGTTGACAAGCTCTCTCAGAACGCACCTGCTGCACCACTTTCACATAGATATTGCCATTTGGCTCAGCACCAATCTCTGTTAAGAAAGGAGAAGCAACAAGATTTAACAAGAGCCCAACGCTACTTTCAGTCTGCAAAATGGGCCACAATGCCAGGACATCTCATCTGGAGCGTTCACGGTCATGGATCTTAGGATCTCGGGTGAACCGTGAGTTCACATTTCTAATCAGCGCAGGAACGCTAACTGTGATTATGACCACAACCAACACACAACGACAACAGTCCCAGGAAGGACAGACAGAAAGCCTAACTAGAAAGACAATGCACCAAAGCCCG
>NW_011227872.1:0-601 GCF_000146605.3 Meleagris gallopavo | reverse complement strand
TCCAGGGCCTGGGGGCTCCAGCACGGGAATGATGTGGAGCTTTGGAGCAGGTCCAGAGAAGGGCCACGAAGATGATCAGAGGGCTGGAGCACCTCTCTTAGAAAGGAAATGGTTGAGGGAACTGGGATTGTTTGTGTGGGAGAAGAGAAAGCTCTGGAGATAGCTCATGACAGCCTTCCAAGACTCAAAGGGAGCGCATAAGCAGGAGGGGGCAACGGCTGTTTAGGAGGGTGGATAGCGATAGGACAAGGGGAAATGGTTTTCAAGTGAGACAGGGGAGGTTTAGGTTGGTTATTAGGAGGCAGCTTTTCACGCACAGGGTGGTGACGCACTGGAATGTGTGCTTGAGAGTCACTTCCAGGATGATCTGCTCCATGATCCGTGACCAGCACAGAGGTGAGACTGACATGCTGGTAGTTCCCCGCGTCACACTTTCTATCCTTCCTAAGAGGTGTGCTGTCACCTTTTTTCTCCTCACCAGGGACTTGACCTGACTGCCTCGACTTCTGAATTGAGCCTTTGAGAGTGGCTCGGTGAGTGCAGCGGTGAATTCCCTCGGAACTCTGGGACTCATCTCGTCAGGACCCAAAGACTCCTGGAT
>NW_011227871.1:0-486 GCF_000146605.3 Meleagris gallopavo | reverse complement strand
AAGATATTTGTGTCTGGGCGGCAAAGACTTGAGCTTCCTTGGTATTTGTGTGATGAGTGAAGCCAGAGTGTGAAGCTGCAGTGCTCAGCCAGTGAGGAACCAGGGCAGAAAGAGATCAGCGTCGGGCAACAGGGGATAAAGATGTAGCGCTGTTTTCTGAGTGCTCTCCTGCTTGCAGGAGGCCCGACGTTGCAATTGCGAATCGAATCTGCTTTATCGCAGCAACCGTCCTCGAGAATTATTTGGATATTTCCAACCAAACCAATTGCCCTTTGTAATATCTAATGCAGAAATAACATTCCATTCCCAAGGCAGCACGGGACATCCGCTCAGAAGTGGTACAAATACAGGTGACAGCTGGTGACCCACTGCTGGGAACCTGTTTTTGGCAGGGCTGGTGGACTTGGTGACCTTCCAACCCCCACCATTCTGGGTTCCTCTTTCTGTTCGCAAACTCGACGCAGTCCAATCCGACGTCCCGCTTCC
>NW_011227870.1:0-526 GCF_000146605.3 Meleagris gallopavo | reverse complement strand
GATGCTGTCTCTCTGCCTTGACTGTTGTGTTTTTTCCTTTCCAGGCTTCTGGAAGTGCAGGCAGCTCTCGGCTTTCGTGCAGTGCTTGCTGCATTTGCAGCTCCTTCTCGGTTTCCCAGGTGGGTCCCCGCCTCGTGGGCATTCTTGCCTCTTGCCTTGTGCTGGCCTGGAGGCTTTTGCTCTGCTGGCTGGGTGGATCCATGCCCGGTAGCTACCCTTCCCTCCTCCTTGGCATGACTGCCAGTGCTTTGCTCTCCATCCTTGTTTTGCAATTTCTCATTTGTTTTTTTTCTGTAGTGAGGCTTTTTTGTTTGCTTTGCATTGTCTTTGTTTCCTATTTGTGGGTTCTTTGTCTTTCCTGCTCCTTTCTTTGCGTGACCTTGTTCCTTGCTGCAAGCATTTCTTTCCTGTTCAGTGTATGTTTCTTGGCTTTGCTTTGCTTTTTCTTGCTTTTTTATTGATTTTGTTAGTTCTCTTCTTCCCTGTTCCTTTCTTTGCTTTCTTTTCCTTTTTCCAAGATTTTGAC
>NW_011227869.1:0-497 GCF_000146605.3 Meleagris gallopavo | reverse complement strand
TGCATCAGGAAGAGGAGATGTTTGCCAGGGAGCAGCAGCATTATTTGGATCTGTGCTGCGATCCTTACCCTCTTCCTTAAGGCCTTCTTCTTCCTCACAAAAAGTGGCACGTATGCTGGCCTGTATCGGCAGCAGCCTGAAAAGGTCCCGAAATGAGGAGGAGGACGACGATGAGGAAGAGGACAGGGACTCAGACGAGACATGGGACCTGGGCAGAGTTTGGGCCTACAGCACCGAGTGGCCAGCACCATACATGGCTGACAAGTGCCAGCTGGTGGAGGAGCTGGTGGATGATCTTCTGCGCACCTGCCGAGGACAAACCTGCCACAGCTTCACGCCCCAGCTGCAGCCGGCCATCGGGGTCTGCGTCTATGAAGAATGGAGCACCCACGATGGCAACGTCATCTACCAGCTGCTCGTGCCCGTGAGGCCTCCTCCCGGGCACACCTTCCATGTGGAGCTGGACAACGTGGAGGAGACGGCGACGAGCAGGTCCT
>NW_011227868.1:0-702 GCF_000146605.3 Meleagris gallopavo | reverse complement strand
TTCAGAAGTCGAGGCAGTCAGGTCAAGTCCCTGCTGAGGAGAAAAAAGGTGACAGCACACCTCTTAGGAAGGATAGAAAGTGTGACGCGGGGAACTACCAGCATGTCAGTCTCACCTCTGTGCTGGTCACGGATCATGGAGCAGATCATCCTGGAAGTGACTCTAAAGCACACATTCCAGTGCGTCACCACCCTGTGCATGAAAAGCTGCCTCCTAATAACCAACCTAAACCTCCCCTGTCTCACTTAAAACCATTTCCCCTTGTCCTATCGCTATCCACCCTCCTAAACAGCCGTTGCCCCCTCCTGCTTATGCGCTCCCTTCGAGTCTTGGAAGGCTGTCATGAGCTATCTCCAGAGCTTTCTCTTCTCCCACACAAACAATCCCAGTTCCCTCAACATTTCTTTCTAAGAGAGGTGCTCCAGCCCTCTGATCGTCTTAGTGGCCCTTCTCTGGACCTGCTCCAAAAGCTCCACATCATTCCCGTGCTGGAGCCCCAGGCCTGGACGCAGTGCTGCACATGGGGCCGCACCAGAGCCGAGTCGAGGGGGACAATCACCTCCCTCTCCCTGCTGGTCGCTCCTCTTTGAATGCAGCCCAGGATACAGTTGGCCTTCTGGGCTGCAAGTGCACACTACTGGCTTATGTCCAGCTCTTTGTCCACCAGGATCCCCGAGTCCTCCGCAGGGCTGCTCCCAAGGG
>NW_011227867.1:0-570 GCF_000146605.3 Meleagris gallopavo | reverse complement strand
CCCTCACTGCCTCCTTCTTTCAATCCCGTGCCTACCAGCCTGAGCAGTAAAGTTCCTGTGGAGAATGTGGTACCTGGCTGGTATGGGGTGAAGCGTGTAAAGGAGAAGGGATACCCGGAGTGACCCTGTGGAGTCACACATCGTCAGGAGAGAGAGGATGTGTGGTGGACCCGTGCTGGCAGATGGTTCGTTCCCTGCAGCTGTGCCACTGAAGAGAGCAGAGCAGTAAAAGGAGATGCCCAAATGCTTTCCCCTCCTGCAAATCCTACGCAGCTTGTCCTACTTTTCATTTCTCTCATGTGCCTGGCTCATGTATGGAGCCACGGTGTGTGGACGGCTCAGGGAAGCTGCCGGCAGATGCCAAATCATGCAGGTCTCAGCAGAGCCAGCTCTTGTCTTGTCCTCCCAACAGCTCAGCCTACCCCACACCCTCCTGGGCCTGCTGCCAGCACCCGAGGCTGGTCTCCACCCATAGCAGGTAAACCCGTGCTGCCCAGGAGCCTTGGAGGCCCCACCTCCTACAGAGCTGGGCAGGGCAGGCAGCTCTGCAGGATCAGGTCAGAGAGTTTT
>NW_011227866.1:0-469 GCF_000146605.3 Meleagris gallopavo | reverse complement strand
ATGGGGGAAAATGGAAAGCCTCCCAGGTAAGAAGCTCTTCTGAGCTGTGGTGTGGCAAACTGAAGAAACTATGCTTGAAGACCAGAAGCTTGTGGTTGACTGTGCTAAATCTTCCTCCAAGGAGATGCTCTTCAGGTATTCTTATTCCTTTTGTCAGAAGCTGATGCAAAGCAGTCTTCCTGTGAAGTGCAGGGGAGGAGCACAGAGTGTGGCACAGCACCTAAGAGAGGTACAGACACACAGCAGGCATCTGGGTTTGGTGCGCTGTCTTCTAGTTAGGCTTTCTGTCCTTCCCTGGGACTGTTGCTGCATGTTGCTTGAGGTCTTAATCCCTGGGATTTACAGTTACCTTCCTGTCCTGATTTGAAATGTGAACCCACAGTTCACCTAAGATCCGTTGCCATGAACACACAAATTTCCTAGTATTGTGGCCCATTTTGCAGACTGAAAGTAGTGTTAGACTCTCTTC
>NW_011227865.1:0-387 GCF_000146605.3 Meleagris gallopavo | reverse complement strand
TTTAATACTTTTTAATTGGTAATTCTGCAAACTAAAACAAGAGAGAGTTTCTCCATCTTTATTCAGGTTTTCAAGGAAAAATGTGAAGCAAAAGGAATTCTTACAAGATAATGTGCTTTTTTTTTTCCAGATGGAGAAAGAATTTTGCACCTTTATCATATATTCATTTAATTTACTGTATCTCTCTGGTTGATCTATCTTTGATGTACTGAAGGAAATGAACAGGGTGGACTTACAACACTAAGTAACATCTGTTGATAGCTACTCCAGAATACAAGTGTAAATAATTGTGAAATAAAATTTAAAAATATATATTTATGAAATCTTCTTGTAGATTATTGTCCTTTCTTCTGATCCTATAACAACACCAAAAGAAATTCTATACAT
>NW_011227864.1:0-460 GCF_000146605.3 Meleagris gallopavo | reverse complement strand
GTCTCACCTTCGATGCCTACTGCAAAGAACAAAAGTAAGTGGAAAACAGATGATGAGGTAGCTTAATACGGAGACAATTTTGGCACCCACGTTATAATTTAACCTAATGTATACTCAACGAATACACAGATGTTGTAATTAAGAACTATCCAGGAAAGTTAGGCAAGTAAGATTATTGCAACAAGAGGATCACAAATGGAAAGCGCTTACCTATGTTGTAGGCTCGCAGTCTTTTCCACAAGGAGTGATCTCCAGGGAGATCCTTCCTCAGTGGCAGTCACCCCTTCCGACAGGGCAGCTGAATGGCCTTCACCTCGTGTTGCCATGGCTGACTCACTGCTTGTCTCAGGTGGTCAATCAGAGGCTCAGGCAGTGATGCAGCAGTTCCCATGCACCTAATGATAGCCAGAACATCTTAAAGTAAGGCCAGAACCTTTCGAATAGCACCATCATTTAAGAG
>NW_011227863.1:0-502 GCF_000146605.3 Meleagris gallopavo | reverse complement strand
TTCATCCCATCATCCGGGTCATTAATGGATACAGACCGAGCACCGAGTCCTGACAGATGTAACCCACTTTTAGCTGCTGTGCCACACAGTTTCTTCCTTTATTTCATATGCTACACACATCGGTATTCAGCCATTTGAAACTCACCCCGACCTGTGCTGCTTCTAAAACAGATGTGCGAAAGCCTGCCTTGCCTAGCTGTGCTTATAGACACACCTGTTCCGGTTTTTGTCCCCTCTTCCTTACCTGGCATACACGAAGTCCTTTCACTAGGTCAGTAAGCCCGTTAGCCTACTGACTAGTCCTCGCTCTTCAGAAAGCCTGCTCGCGCCGCCTGCCAGGTAGCTGACTAATTGCATACGACTTTCTTTTTCCCTTTTTCCAGCTTTCCTTCACGTAAAACCTCCCAGCCCGGTCAACACAGGCCGATTATCACGTGCGCGACGGCTCTCCGCGCGGACCTCAAAAGCGCGAGCGCGTCGCCTCAGCCCGCACGCGCTGCGC
>NW_011227862.1:0-371 GCF_000146605.3 Meleagris gallopavo | reverse complement strand
ATTTTTCAAAAGCCTTCCCTGCTGGCCCTCGCTCTTCCTCCCACCTGAGCACGCAGAGCCTTACAATTCCTTTTCATGGTCAATGATTAGAGGCCACTCTCAAAAGCTTCTAACAACCCCTGCCCCAAGACCAACATCTCCACAGCCACCCTTCTCATGTGAGTCCAGGAAACAAATCCACAGCACAGTCTTTCTGAACTACCATCATATCAGTAACATTTCGGGTGGTAGAAAGGCCCAGCAAATAGTCCATCAGGTACATTCTGGCACATCTCCCATGAAAAACAGCACTATTCAAACACCTGTGTTTCTAGAGATGAAAAACCTACGGTAAGCAGCAACGAGAGGCTCTACTTTTTAAAATCTTCCAG
>NW_011227861.1:0-336 GCF_000146605.3 Meleagris gallopavo | reverse complement strand
CGCCTCGGTTTGTCCTTCGCGCCCCGTCCCGCCGCTCGGTGGTATCCTAAGGCGGTCTCTCGGGCGAGCAGCGAAAAAAAGCCGGGCAAGGCGAGCGAGAACGCGCGTAAGGGAAGCCGGCTCCCGCGCCGCCAGGGCGAACCCTAGAAGGCGAGAGAGATGAGCCGAGCGGGAGGAAGCCGGCTACCGCGCCGCTGGGGCGTAGCGGATGCAGGCGAGAGAGAGAGAGCGCGCCCCTTTCCTTCCTTTTTTTTTTCTTGTTCTCCTTCCGAGACGAAGGCGAGAGAGAATGAGCGAGGGCACGGGCCGGCGTGCCGGCACTCGGAGGCAGAAGGG
>NW_011227860.1:0-399 GCF_000146605.3 Meleagris gallopavo | reverse complement strand
CCCTGGAGCAGTCAATTCCAGATGTGCTAGATGCTCCTTTAAGTAAAGCAAACTGTGGCCTGCACTCTGCTATCAGAGGGATGGAGAAAATGCATTGGCTATGTCAGCTGTGGCATACCACCTGTCTGTTCAGTGGTTGTGTGACTTCATTCAAGGCCACAGTAGTCCACGTGTTAACCTTCCGTCTCCACTGGACTTTTGCACTGGCCGTATGGAGCTATTGAAGGGTGATCAGTACTTGCTGATTACTCCTTGGTTCTCCAGTTGGAGAACAAGATGATGAATGGGAATTAATGAGTCTTGGTTGGTGCAATATTGCCACTGATCAGCCGTTATAGTAATGATCATCACCTGTTTTTCTACTCTTAGCAGCCCCACGACAGAAGGGTCCCCTGTGGG
>NW_011227859.1:0-454 GCF_000146605.3 Meleagris gallopavo | reverse complement strand
CCGACGCTGATCTCTTCCTGCCCTGGTTCTCCCTCACTGAGTACTGCAGGTTCACACTCTTTCTTCACTAATCACACAGATACCAAGTAAGCACAAATCTTTGCCGCCCAGACACAAATATCTTCATTGGTTAATTGCCTTCTAACCGTTGCTTTCTTAACAAACATCTGGTCGTAACTTTCGGATGTCTATTTTACAACATAAACACCAACACGGCCTCTTAATTGTTTAATTACCCCCTAACACCTGTGCCCCTTCTACACT
The DNA here is from genome assembly GCF_000146605.3 of Meleagris gallopavo. Lineage (NCBI taxonomy): Eukaryota > Metazoa > Chordata > Aves > Galliformes > Phasianidae > Meleagris > Meleagris gallopavo. The sequence continues at coordinate 190 of NW_011227859.1, read as the reverse complement.
GGTCATTGTTCTGGCCATCCGTCTGTCCTTGCTTAGAGATGAGCTCGGAAGGAGGATGGAGGGGAGTATCTTGGAGCCTGCCCATGGCATCCTTACATTCCCACAGAGTGGGACAGCTCTGCTTTGCGTAAAGCCCTGACTCCTTGCCAGTTTGTTACATGTATTTCACTTCTGCCGGGTCGAACGAACA
>NW_011227858.1:0-538 GCF_000146605.3 Meleagris gallopavo | reverse complement strand
AAGGGAAAATGGAGGTGAAATCTAAGGAAAATGTCTTGTACAGTGAGGGTGCTGATGCAGTGGCACAGGTTGCCTTTCAAGGTGAGCCTGGCTCAGACTCTGAGCAACTTGATCTAGCTGTAGATGGTCAGCATGGGGAGTCGGATCACATCGCAAACCTACCTGCATACAAGCAGCGCACCAACATGGGGTGCATGATGTTCATTACCTGCTGGACACATCTCACACCACTGACTGGAGGAGCCCAGGCAATCCTTCAACTCCATCAGGCTGCAAAAATGAAATCAGAAGAGACGCAGAACATAATTTAGAACACAACAAGGATGCACACAATGCCCTTAAAAAACACCGCATGGATGCAATTAGCACATAGCCCTATTAATGACAGCCATCCAGCTTGAGATCCTCCAGAAAAGCAGAGCTCACAGCTCTGAAATCAAGCAGGAATCACTCACCCCATTCTAAGGGCTCACCCCACACCCCAAAGGAAGCAGTCTCCAGATTCAGATGCTGCTCTTACACCTAGCAGCCCTTCAGT
>NW_011227857.1:0-503 GCF_000146605.3 Meleagris gallopavo | reverse complement strand
GGAACTTTCACACCACAGATTATTCACTGCATTCCACCCTGCAAGTTTACCATCTCTCAAAGGTGACACTTCAGTAAGTCACCTCTGGTAAATACTCCACAGTATGGTAATGAATCCATTTTTTCTCCCTAGCATAACACTTTTGTCCATGTTCTGACACCAGTATTAGTTTCTCCAGCAGTCTCATTCTCGCTGCCTTGCTGATCTCTTCTTATGGGATTAAGTTATCAAGTCCTGGTGCTCCATCCCCAGGGCTTTCTATCAAAGCAGCTCTAGCAATAGTTCTACAGATCCAGTCCTAAAGAGAGATCTGCAGACTGTGTCACAAAGTATATGACGAAGGCATCTCTCAAATGCACTCTTTGCTAAACTGGGTACATTAGGGTAATCCAGGAGTTCTGCCCAAACCCCAAAGCATTAACTCCAAAGTGCTAAAGTGGAAAGACTGGAAAAGTGGAGAAAATGTTGTTCATGCATCCTGGGAAACTCTGGCAGCTTTGTGC
>NW_011227856.1:0-406 GCF_000146605.3 Meleagris gallopavo | reverse complement strand
AAGTTTGTTTGGTTTATGTTGTTTCTATTTATTGTTTTTGGTTTTTTAACCTGTTTTCTACCTGTTTTCAGTAAGTTTCTAAGTTCTAGTATTGAAGGATTTTGTATATAGGTGGATATAGTTTATCCACCAGTTTTGCAATTATATTGTTCTTACCTGTATCCTTCCTCAGACCACAAATTTTTATCACTTGCCAATGTATGGCAGCTGTTTCATCCCTATAATCATTTCAGATACCCTTCTCTGTACTCTGTTTACTTCTACTGCATCTTTTTGAGTCACAGAGGACATAGGAGCACGCAATACTCAAGATGTGACAACACAGAAATTTTACATAGCAGCAGAATGCTCAGTCTTTTACCAGTCTTTATCCTTCCAAATGCTACTCAATATTTTGTTGTCTTTT
>NW_011227855.1:0-479 GCF_000146605.3 Meleagris gallopavo | reverse complement strand
GGAGGAGTGGCGGATGCGTAGAGGTGGGAAGAAGTGGGATCGTTTCAGGGCAAGTCCGATTAAGGGGGCCAGCTGCAAGGATGTACGCCCTCCGGAGTCATTGCCTGCAGCAGGTGGCACTGACCAAATAGCCAAGTGCTTCCTGTGCTATCTTCATTGCCTTGATCTTCATTTTTTCGAGAGGGGCTATGATCAGTCTTCCCTCTCTTGAGTATCCTTTCCAAAACTGGGTGAGACATCATGTGTGGTGTAACTTAGAGGTACTGGTAGAGGTTGGAATCCAAATGTTGCAGGACTGTGAACCCTTTTCTTGTGGAAAGGAGGTGGATACGCAGAGCTCAGATGAAGAGGGATCTTTGTGCTGCAAGGATTCCTGAGTACAAGAGTTTGAGCATGCAGTATGTAACCAAACAGCCAAGTGCATATCTTTTATTGCACAGATTTTCTTTTTTGAAATGGGGCATGATCAGAATTTCATC
>NW_011227854.1:0-544 GCF_000146605.3 Meleagris gallopavo | reverse complement strand
GTGCGTGAGCGCCTAGGCAGTACTAAGGTCCACAAGTCCATGGGACCTGATGGGTGCATCCACGTGTGCTGAGGGAGCTGGCGGAGGTCATTGCCGAACCGCTCTCCATCATTTTGAGAGGTCTTGGACAACAGGGAGGTCCCTGAAGACTGGAGGATAGCCAATGTCACTCCGGTCTTCAAAAGGGCAAGAAGGAAGATCCGGGTAATTATAGGCCTGTCAGCCTCACCTCCGTCCCTGGAAAGGTGATGGAACAGCTTGTGCTGGATACCATCTCCAGACAACTGGGAGAAAGGAGGTTATCAGGAGTAGTCAGCATGGGTTCACCAAGGGGAGGTCGTGCTCGACCAACTTGGTGGCCTTCTATGATGCTGTCACATGCTGGGTGGATGGGGGAAGAGCGGTAGATGTAATCTACCTTGATTTTAGAAAGGCGTTTGATACTGTCTCCCACGACATCCTTATAACAAAGCTGAGGAAGTGTGGGATAGACGAGTGGACAGTGAGGTGGGTTGAGAACTGGCTGACTGGCAGAGCGCAGAGG
>NW_011227853.1:0-392 GCF_000146605.3 Meleagris gallopavo | reverse complement strand
GCAGTTGCAGCAGGAAGAATGAAAAGCAACATCCCCCATTCAGCGTAACTTCAAAACCTGTGTGTGATCTGTTGTAATGATCTACTCTTTTACTCTCCTGCAGTGATAAATAACCAACGCCTGCACAATGCTGTAGAAGACAGATTATTTCATAATACCACCCAAAATTGTACTTCAAAGCATTAAAGTCTCTTCATTATTTGAAAACGTGAGAATATCCGCAGAAACATACTTCCTGTGTTGATTTGAAAGTAATTTTTAAAATCCATGATTTATTTGATCTCCAATGTTAGCTTTAAGTTAAGAATTCAAGTAAACCTTCTCATAACAACAACAACAACAAAACCTCAAAACTATATATAAATTAATAAATCAGAATGAGTCTGTTTGTA
>NW_011227852.1:0-473 GCF_000146605.3 Meleagris gallopavo | reverse complement strand
CTTTGCCTCCCTTTTCTCCTTGCCCATGCCATTCCTCTTAGCTTGCCTTCACTTACCTGATCGTCTCGTCTTTGTGCCTTGACTGTTGTGTTTTTCCTTTCCAGGCTTCTGGAAGTGCAGGCAGCTCTCGGCTTTTGTGCAGTGCTTGCTGCATTTGCAGCTCCTTCTCGGTTTCCCAGGTGGGTCCCCGCCTCGTGGGCATCCTTGCCTCTTGCCTTGTGCTGGCCTGGAGGCTTTTCCTCTGCTGGCTGGGTGGATCCATGCCCGGTAGCTACCCTTCCCTCCTCCTTGGCATGACTGCCAGTGCTTTGCCTTCCTCCAGAGAGGTGTTTTGTTCCGACTGGCAGCCAGAGACTCCTTCTGGGCTGGCGACCCTGCAGGTGCATGTGTGGTGGAGGCAGCAGCATGCCCAGTAGCTACCCTTTCCTCCTCCCGGGCACGGATGCCAAGATTTTGGCCTCCTGCACACTCGG
>NW_011227851.1:0-476 GCF_000146605.3 Meleagris gallopavo | reverse complement strand
TGGGGATGACCCAGAGAGGACTTGTCAGGTCCAGGAGGTCCTGAGGTGGGGTTCAAAAGGGGTCCTTTCTTCTGGAAGCGTCTGGAGATGAGCCAGAGGGATTTGGGGTGACCAGGGTGTCCCCAGGGTCCCCTGCAGTCCTCCAGAGGTCTCAAATGGGAATTTTGAGGACAGCCCCACATAGTGACGCGTCCTCCCTCTGCTTTGTCCCCGTGGGATCGCCCCCAAAACCATCTGTTTCTATTAAAATAAATACTGTGTTGATTTCATTGCATTTTTTTCCCAACTTCCCTTCAGAAATGGATGGTTCCTGCCAAACCCTTGTGCAAAGCCCCACTGAAACAAGCCTCCCTGAGGCCACCGGGCGACACCACGACAACCGTCAGCGGTGCCAGCACTGGGACAACATCCTGTCCCTGAAGTTTTCACCGTCACTGTAACCGTGGAACCTGGCGCCGTCCCAACCCGTCTACCTT
>NW_011227850.1:0-437 GCF_000146605.3 Meleagris gallopavo | reverse complement strand
AAAATTCAATCATGCAGCAATTCAATCTATTCACAAGATATTAGTACCTTATTGCAGGAAATGAGATTTTTTTAAAATAAAAAAAAGTAACACATACAGAATTCAGTAACAGCAACTTGAAAAAGGAAGGTTACAGAGATTTACAACAGACTTCTGTCTAGATAAATTTCCAATCAGTAGAAATGAAGCTAAGACATGAGGCAGACATTATTAACATCATTAAGACACTCATTTGGAAAAAATGAGTTACAAGAAAGAACAAATACCTTACGCAAGATCTGACAACACACAGAGAAATTGACCTCCCAATTGCCTTGTTTGATTTCTATTCCTAAATAATTCAACATCCTCAGGGACGATTCCTCGCTTTCTTAGGCTTTAGGATTTTTGGAGGATTAGTAATTTGGAAAGTAAATAGCAAAGGAAAGGTCTGGAGA
>NW_011227849.1:0-535 GCF_000146605.3 Meleagris gallopavo | reverse complement strand
AAAGAAGAGGTTGTATTTTTAGTAGACACAGGACCAGATTATACTTAGATTATAAAGTACCAGGACTTAATTTGACTAGTAATACTCTATTACTATAAGAGTAATGGGGGTAGAAGTGGTCACTTTGTGAGTCCACTGAAGTTAAACTGGGGAACTAAAACAGTCAGTGGACAATTATTATATGTGCCTAAAGCAGGAACAAACTTATTGGGAAAAGATTTAATAATCAAGTTAAGGTTACAGTTGAAAACCTGAAAAAGGGAATAACCATTTCAATGAAGTTATTAACTGAGAAAGATGAAGAAGAAATAAATGCACTAGTTCGGGCAAGAGAGGGAAATCGAGGAGGGCTCACTGTGACTCCTTTGAAAATAACTCTTCAAGAGGGGAGTGAGATAGTGAAACAGCAACAATATCCTATTGTTCCTTCTTGAAGGAACAACAGACTTGAAACCAATTGTGCAACCCTTGATTAAAGATGGTTTTCTGGACCCTTGTACATCACTATAAAACACTCCAATTCTACCAGTACAAA
>NW_011227848.1:0-456 GCF_000146605.3 Meleagris gallopavo | reverse complement strand
GGCAAGATCTGTATGAAAGCAGTGAAAGAAGTCTGTTCTGAGGGAGCTCCTCTCCAGGCTGGAGTGCATCCTGGAACAGCAGGTCCCAGCTCAGGGAAACACTTTCCCCGCAGTTGACATCCACTCTTTCTCCAAGACGCTGGCTGGAAGAAAGTGCAAGGACTTGGAAGAAGAGAAACAAAAAGCAGAGCTGTGGCCTGCCAAGAAACAAGTGAAGGTAGAGTGCAATGGGGAGAAGGCTCAGAGGATTCTGCAACAGAGCAGAGATGGTGTGCTTACTCCAGCAGCACACCCTGGGCCTGCCCCAGCACCACGTAAGCAGTTACGGACCTCAAAGTTAAGAGAAAAGAAGATGCTGTGGTAGCTGCCCTGGTGAGCTGCTTCCCTTATCAATCACATTGAGTTTGCTTACAGTTTGCTTTGCGTTTTCCTTCTGTGTAGAGGCAAAAAGAGTTG
>NW_011227847.1:0-459 GCF_000146605.3 Meleagris gallopavo | reverse complement strand
GTCAGCATTTAATATGGACCAACATAACACTAGATATAAGAAACAAAAAGTAAAATAACATAACTTATACTTCACTAAGTATCCAATAGAAACAAAAAATAAAATTCTATTCCTATGTTATATTACACAAATTTAAAAAAAAAAATCTAAAATGAGATGGTAAATTCATCAAAAACTTTGTTTTGAGCTCCGATTAATAAAGTAAAAAGTTGTTTTTTATCCTTATGATTGTCCTTCCTTCTACTGACATTTTAGAGCCAATGTCGGCTAATAAATAGAATAAAATGCTCACATGCACAATTCAAATTCAAATATGTTCCTCCCACTTTACCAGCCAATAAATGCAATTTTTACTAGCTGGCAATTCCTGAACAGCCAGTCATTTTCAAGAATGTGGCTTTAACATAGAGAGCATCAGCACTGAGGCAGGGCTGGAGCTAAAACAAAGTGTTCATACAT
>NW_011227846.1:0-529 GCF_000146605.3 Meleagris gallopavo | reverse complement strand
CTGTCATCGATAAGGTTCAGGCGTTCCCAGTCCCTACAACATCGAAGCAGCTGCAAAAGTTTCCAGGTGTATTGGGTTATCGGCGTTCTTTATACCTCACCTAGCGCAGCTGCTAAAACTACTGTCTAGACTCACAAAAAGGGGCAGCTTTGGGACTGGGGGGAAACAGAACAGGACGCTTTTCAACAGGCGAAAGTGGCAGTTAAACAAGCCCAGGCATTGGGTCTATTTGATCCTACCCTCCCAGCCAAGTTAGATGTTCACATCACTCAAGATGGCTTTGGTTGTGGCCTGTGGCAACAACGCCCGAGTTCTGTTTGGACCCCCATTGGTTTCTGGTCTCGGGTTTGGCACGGAGCAGAAGAGAGATACAGTATGATTGAAAAGCAGTTATTGGCTGCCGATTCAGCACTGCAGGCAGTAGAGCCAATAACTGAAACGGCTGAAGTTATAGTCAAGACCACTCTGCCGATTCAGGGCTGGGTAAAAGATCTGACCCACCTTCCGAAGACGGGGTGGCCCAAGCACA
>NW_011227845.1:0-475 GCF_000146605.3 Meleagris gallopavo | reverse complement strand
ACAGCACCTGCTTACCTCTTAGCTTGGAGCTCCGTGCTGCAGCAGGCCCAGGCTGTGCTGCTGGAGCCGGCACGCTGTCCCCGCTCTGACCCCTCGCTCTTTTGTTTGGCAGGCAACTGCGCTGCTGTTTGCTGCTCTTCTTCCAAGCCCTTGCGTTTACCTCCAGCCAGGGACTTGGAGACAGAGCGGGGGCACACTGCAGGGGAAGGTCTTCCCCCTGAGCTGGGACCTGCTGCTGTAGGAAGCCCTCCAGCCCGGAGACGAGCTCTCTCAGAAAGGACTTTCTGCACCGCTTTCGCGTAGATCTGTGCATTGGGCTCAGCACCTCTCTCTGGCAAGAAAGGAGAAGCAAGAAGATATAACAAGAGTGCAGTACTACTTCCAGTCTGCAGAATGGGCCACAACGCTAGCGCATCTCATCTGGAGTGTTCACAGTCACGGATCTGAGGATCGTGGGTGAACTGTGGGTTTGTAT
>NW_011227844.1:0-474 GCF_000146605.3 Meleagris gallopavo | reverse complement strand
ATTGAGAACATATATACGACTACAGATACAGATATACATGACTATAGCATATGCTGATGTTTGCCACTCTAAGGTTTTTTCATTACGCCTTTAGCTAACATTTGAGCTTACAAAAAATAGGACAGATTTGTGGTGAACGTAGCTGTAAAAAAAAAAGAATGATACCCACTGACCAAAAAAAGCCCGTATATTTTTGGCTCAGAGAGAAGTTTCTTGATGCAGAATTCATTTGCAGTGTGAGTTGCTGCAGGGATCCCAGTTCAGCATTGTGATGCAGTAATGAGACAGTGTGGTGCAATGATAGAAGTGCTTTGAACAAATATCCAAAATACTGTGAAAGTATGACAGAAGTAATGATTAGACACATAATGTCCAGATTTAGAGGCACCCGCCAAAGATCAAAATTGTTTTTATTCCTTGCAGAACTGTTGTACTTTTTTTTTCCCCAGAATTGATGCACGTGTCTGCCTAATA
>NW_011227843.1:0-457 GCF_000146605.3 Meleagris gallopavo | reverse complement strand
AAATTGCACCCGAGTAAACTACGAGGGCATGAATGTTTCTGCCTTCAAGGAAACAGACACGACTGACCTCTGGGTTGTCCCTCGGGCACAGGCATGAAAATCTGGATCCAGGCGATCGTCCAGAAACAGAGCACCAAGCTCATCATCTACAATCAAGAACAGATGAGAGAAGTTCCCACTGCATGGCGTGATCTCCTTCCCCCGCAGTAACTGGACGTGGGTCACGGGACGGGATGGGAGAAGGACTCGGGTCACGATTTCCAAAGTTGCAGAGTGGCCACGATGACCTGTAGGCTGGCACCTGGCAGGGTACACAATACTCTCTCCAGGCCACGTGCCGCATCCCTCACGGACCGCACAGAACAAGACGCAGCCCCTCGGGGCTTTCTTACTGGGAGGTCTCTGATATACACAAAGGAAGGCCGCACTGAAGCACTGCAGGGAAGCACATGTGTCT
>NW_011227842.1:0-485 GCF_000146605.3 Meleagris gallopavo | reverse complement strand
TCTTGAACTAGCACAAAAAGTGATAGAGCCAGCATGGAGGAGATGGGCTTGCTTGTTTTACTTTTTTTTATTTTTATTTTTTTTAAGTTGAGCTGAATAAATCAGCAGTGCATGCTCAACTGTATGTGCTCTTTGCTTGCTTTTCCATCCAAGGACTCTGCCTGGACACAGACATGCCTAACTAGATTTGGCTATACTTTCAGCTTCCTCTGGAATTTGCTAATTAAATGGTGACTGAGAGTTCTATAACTGATGAAATTCACAGTTGTAGTTAGCCAATACCTGAACAGTGAAAGCATCTTATCCTCAATTTTCCTGTCTGCTATCTTCTTTGGTTGGAGCACCTCTCTTCTGCCCAAAACTTCAGGGACTTGCAGGAAAACTCATTCTCAACCAGCCAGAAAAGGAAACAACTGAGCAGTTGTAGCAGAAGCCTTGGTGAGTGCCTCGCTCTTCAGATAAATCTGAATGCTTCTTATGCTGTG
>NW_011227841.1:0-486 GCF_000146605.3 Meleagris gallopavo | reverse complement strand
CTCTGTGGATGGCATCCGTCCCTCTGCTGTGTCACTGCAGCCCACAGCTTGGTGCCTTAGGGTGCACTCAACCCCACTGTTGATGTCCCTGATGAAGGGGAAACCCAGATGCTTGTACCAACTGGGCGTAGAAGCCCTTGGGAGCAGTCCTGCGGAGGACTCGGGGATCCTGGTGGACAAAGAGCTGGACATAAGCCAGTAGTGTGCACTTGCAGCCCAGAAGGCCAACTGTATCCTGGGCTGCATTCAAAGAGGAGCGACCAGCAGGGTAGAGGGAGGTGATTGTCCCCCTCGACTCGGCTCTGGTGCGGCCCCATGTGCAGCACTGCGTCCAGGCCTGGGGCTCCAGCACAGGAATGATGTGGAGCTTTTGGAGCAGGTCCAGAGAAGGGCCACGAAGATGATCAGAGGGCTGGAGCACCTCTCTTAGAAAGAAATGTTGACGGAACTGGGATTGTTTCTGTGGGAGAAGAGAAAGCTCTGGAG
>NW_011227840.1:0-338 GCF_000146605.3 Meleagris gallopavo | reverse complement strand
AGACCTGGACGCAGTGCTGCGGATGGGACCTCACAGGAGCAGAGCAGAGGGGGACAGTCCACCTCCCCGTCCCTGCTGGCCACCCCTCTGCTGATGCAGCCCAGGATCCCATTTGCTTTCCCAGCTGCAGGAGCACACTGCTGGCTCACGTTCAGCTTTTCATCCATCAGGACCCCCAGGTCCTTCTCCGCAGGGCTGCTCTCAAGGACCGCTCCTTCCAGTCTGTACGGATGCCTGGGTTTCCTCCGGCCCAAGTGCAAACCCTGGGAACCCAGTGGAACCTGGGGCCGTAGCAACCCGTCTACCTCGAGAGCCCCATCAGCGTCCTGCAGCTCCTG
>NW_011227839.1:0-561 GCF_000146605.3 Meleagris gallopavo | reverse complement strand
CTGAAGCAGATGGACCGCAGAAGTGTCGGACTGTCAACGCTTTGGGCTGGGGAAATGTTGGTTGGGGGGGTGGGGAAATTTGTGGGGTGGGAAAATGGGTGGGAGGTGGGAAGGGCTGGAGTGGGAATTGCGGGTGGGAATGGGAATTCTTGGGGAGGTGGGATCTTTTTTGGAGTGGGAAATGAAATGGCTGTACTGTGAGATTGTTGGGGTGGGAAATGACTGGGGTGAGAAATGGCTGTGGTGGGAGATGGTTGGCATCCAAAATTCTTGTACTCTGTCACTGCCCACCCTGGAGGTGTTCAGGGAAGGTTTAGACGCTGTGTTGAGGGACATGCATTAGTGAGAACTGTTGCTGACAGGTGGGTGGTTGGACTGATGATCCCGTAGGTCTTTGCCAACCTTGGGGATTCTAGGATTCTAACATCTTGCTAACTGGCCTGCCACGCCTGTTACCACCTTCCGGACCTGCTACTTCATGCTGGCAGACAAATTTCTTTGCTACTTTCCTCCCTGCCCCAGTTGGAGGAAAGTCATCATCTCCACTTGACAGGCTGGAGC
>NW_011227838.1:0-497 GCF_000146605.3 Meleagris gallopavo | reverse complement strand
GTGCGAGATTTAAGCAGACAGCTGTACTTTTATCACAATCTTTTTATTTTCCTGGTCATTTTCCTTATTTTCGTTTTATCATCTCTATTGCTCTCCAACGCATGCTTTCCCCCTCTGTACAACTTGGTTATTACTCTACCTCTAGGTTATCTCAAGCTCTAGGTATCAGATATCAGATTAGAACTACTCATCAAATCATCTTCCCTTCAATTTTCTCATCCCATACAGACATCACTTCAACATTTTTCCATACATACTACTTTAGAGGGCTTCCTCTGTGGAGGTGGTAATGACGTTGAGAGAAGGAAGAGCATGCAATACAGTGACAAAGCTGAAAAATCTCAAAGGTGGAATCCATGAGAGATAGGCTGCCATTCTCTACTTCTTCCACACCTCTCCAGTTTAGCTGTTGGTGTACATGTATGTACGTGTTGGTATACAGTGTGAAATGTGAAATATCCATTTGATTCCTTCTTGTTTTGCCCAGTCCTGTACAT
>NW_011227837.1:0-351 GCF_000146605.3 Meleagris gallopavo | reverse complement strand
GTTTTCTTCATACGAATAGCAATATTAATTTAAGTGCTGGGCATCTATAGAGCTCATGATCTGTTTTTTGTTTGTTTGTTTGTTTGTTTTTGGTGGGAGGGGAGGTGGCTTTTTTTCTTTTTTTAAGGACAAGGTGAAACATTTAAGTCTGGTTGAAATGCTTTTCTCTTTAGATTCTTACCTTATTGATAATTTGATATACTTCATAGGCAGCCCCACGCGCATTAGCCACACTCTCCAAGTTGGGAGCTGCTTGTCCTAGGGAAAAAGCTCCAATAAGCACAGAGAAGAACACCTGCAAGAGAGAGAGAAAAGCCTTGACGTTAATAGTGATTACAGACTCACCAAGCT
>NW_011227836.1:0-454 GCF_000146605.3 Meleagris gallopavo | reverse complement strand
AAAAGCAAGTTTCTAAGAATATAGTGTTTCAGTTTGTTATTGTACATTTTCAAGCTACAGTGAAGTACTCACATTGCTTCACATTTTGTTACTTAATTTGATTGTGCTTTATGTCCCGCAGTGCCACAGACCACTGCATTCCAGGGATGTTCAGTGGTGATGTTCGTCTGCAAGAGTGCAGGCTGCAGATTGACATCAGCCGCCGTTCCGACTCCTGCAACCCTTCCTGTGGTTGGAGCATTCCTGTTCTGGGTTTTTCCCAATCTCCTGGAGCTGCCTGCATTTCTTCTCCAGCCTCTTGCTGAGCACCTCAAGTTTGGCCCCAGCCTGCTGGAGCCGGTGCAGCTCCTGGCGCACTTCTGGAGAGTGTCCCTCTCTCAGCAGGTGGTTCTGGGCCTGTAGGGCCTGGCTCTGCCTCTCCAGGTTGCTCAGGGCTCGTTGGAGGCAGCTGCGC
>NW_011227835.1:0-488 GCF_000146605.3 Meleagris gallopavo | reverse complement strand
CAACTAGCAAGCAGTGGGTTCCAAAGTTACCAGACAGGAAATCAAAGCTGGAAAACTACTGCACCTTTTCCTCTCTCAATCTTTAGTACTTTGTGCAGCACAAGGGAAGCAAGTCTTCACACACAGCTGGGAAGCTAAAGACAAGGCTGACAACCCGTGTCAGATCCTGAGACTGCACAAAAGTTTGACAGATGATGGATAACTCACAGAGCACATTGCTCTTTCCAAAACTTACTAAGAGAAGGAGATCTCTGAAGTTGCTGTTTTACAGGGCCCTAAAGTGGAGAACGATTGGTGGAGACAGAGAAGGATTAGCCACAGACAAACCAGCCAGCTGTGTGAGCTGTGGCCAATTGCATTTTCAGTCTGAGGCCACTGACAGCTTCTGAGAGCTACTGAGCAAGGCAACCCAGCAGAATTCAGGAGGGAAACCAAGTGAGGTACCTGAGCTCCACTGCCTTTCAACGCCCTGTGGGGAGGGAAAGAGG
>NW_011227834.1:0-579 GCF_000146605.3 Meleagris gallopavo | reverse complement strand
TCCAAGACATGACACCAGTGACATCTGCTAAATCTTTTCTCCCTTTTGTTGTGGACATCTGTCAGTTAAATATATAAGTGACTCTAGGGGCTTAGAAAGACTTCATGAAAATGATTTGCATGTACAATATCTTTCTCACGCCTCACTCTTTTTGAGAAGGTTTATGGGCATTTTGGCTGGTGCAAGATAAACGACCCACTTCTGTTCTCTCTGTGGAATTGTAGGTGCTCAGACAGGTAACCTCTGTTGCTACTGCCTTTTTTAATTTTAAATTTTTCACTGTTCTAGGAGCTGTTTTAAAAATGAACACTGCAGGTTTCATAAATCTTTGTAAAATGCTATAAACTGCAGTATTTATAAACCAGTATTTTCTTTGTTTGTTTTGAGAGTGTACTTTTGGAGTATTGTGGTGGATCTTGCTGGCCTCTCATTATTTTTGTTTTTAGTTCAAAAAGATTTTATTTATTCATTCAAATTGATGGCAGAAACTTGATGCATGAATTTTGGATGGGTTTTGTTGTTGCTCTATTCTGTGTGACTTATTCTCCCTCTTTTTTTTCTTTCCTTTTAACAAATATT
>NW_011227833.1:0-481 GCF_000146605.3 Meleagris gallopavo | reverse complement strand
CAGGGAGACGATGGAGCTGTGCGAGTGCATCCAGAGTACAGCCACAAACACGACCCGAAGGATGGAACCCCTCTCCTGTAAGCAAGGAGAGCTGGGCTGTTCAGCCTCCTGGAGAAGTGAAGGCTCCAAGGGAACCTGGTAACAGCCTTTCAATACCTAAAGGAAAGAACAAGGGAAAATGGAGGTGAAATCTAAGGAAAATGTCTTGTACAGTGAGGGTGCTGAGGCAGTGGCACAGGTTGCCTTTCAAGGTGAGCCTGGCTCAGACTCTGAGCAACTTGATCTAGCTGTGGATGGTCAGCATGGGGGAGTCGGATCACATCGCAAACCTACCTGCATACAAGCAGCGCACCAACATGGGGTGCATGATGTTCATTACCTGCTGGACAGATCTCACACCACTGACTGGAGGAGCCCAGGCAATCCTTCAACTCCATCAGGCTGCAAAATGAAATCAGAAGAGACGCAGAACATAATTTAA
>NW_011227832.1:0-639 GCF_000146605.3 Meleagris gallopavo | reverse complement strand
GCGCACAAATTATGACAAGATACCGAGAATTCAGAACTGCTGCCTCCAGTGCTGGAGGTTCTGTGCCTGACAGAGTCTTAAACATCCTGCTTTTCTTCTTACCGTAAGACACAATGGTAGAACTGAACTGGTGGGATTAGTACCTCCAGTCTATTCACGTATATTGAAGGAAAAAATTGCTGGAACAGAGATGCCATTTGGTTTATCCTTAGGGTTTATGCCAAGGCTGCGTGCTCTGAAATGCTGGTACAGTTTGAGTGTCGGAAGTGGCCATGACCTTTCTGCTGCTATCAGTTCATTCCGGGGGAATAACTGCAGCTGACTGCAGGTTGGTTTTGTTGTTCCATCCCCACAAAAGGTATTCTGAGAATCTGTTTTTTTCTGTTCCTATTATTAGTATTACTGCATTATTAGGATGATGGCTCATTGATGATGTACGTAGATTGCTCTGAAAGGAATGCCTCCTATTTATTTCCATAGAAATGACAACAGATACATAGAGTGAATTCTCAGCTACAAAACTCTGTTTTTCAACACGGTTACCACCATTAGCTATGCTTTTCTTCCAGTGTTGAACGAGTGCCTGCATGCTGTGCTTTGGTTAAAAAGAAAAAAACAATCTGGCTGTTTGGGTGGTTT
>NW_011227831.1:0-431 GCF_000146605.3 Meleagris gallopavo | reverse complement strand
GGATTGCCTGGGCGTCCTCCCAATCACTGGTGTGAGATGTGTCCAGCAGGTAATGAACATCACGCACCCCACTGTTGGTGCGCTGCTTGTATGCAGGTAGGTTTGCGATGTGATCCGACTCCCCCACTGCTGAACATCCACAGCTAGATCAAGTTGCTCAGAGTCTGAGCCAGGCTCACCTTGAAAGGGCCAGCACATCCACCATGTCTCTGGCAACCTGTGCCACTGCCTCAGCACCCTCACTGTACAAGACATTTTCCTTAGATTTCACCTCCATTTTCCCTTGTTCTTTCCTTTAGGTATTGAAAGGCTGTTACCAGGTTCCCTTGGAGCCTTCGCTTCTCCAGGAGGCTGAACAGCCCAGCTCTCCTTGCTTACAGGACAGGGGTTCCATCCTTGGGTTCGTGTTTGTGGCTGTACTCTGGATGCAC
>NW_011227830.1:0-418 GCF_000146605.3 Meleagris gallopavo | reverse complement strand
TTTTGTCCTTTTTTTTCCTTGTTTTCTTCTAATAAGAAAAGGATGAATTCCATAGTTGTGTTTTGATTGCTTCTTAATCTTCTCACAGGATGCTACAAGCAAAGAAGAACAACGTGGATCTGTCTTAACAGTGTATGACCTTCTTCTTATAAAATAGGAGGAACAAGACCTCTGAGTTTCTGAGAGCCTATAAGGAAAAATCGCTTACATCTTGAAGAGCTTTGGTCAGAGTTGCACAGAAAGCGTGCAAAATGGTCTTTGTGTGCATATGAAGCCACAAATGCAATGAATAGCCAAGATGTTTTTACTGTTGATCCTGCTTTTGGCAGCCTCTGAGGATGAAGGTCATTGCCTGCATTCATTCCCATTTCTTTCACCTGTATATCCAAAACTTAAAAAGCCGATATCCATAGCAGGC
>NW_011227829.1:0-449 GCF_000146605.3 Meleagris gallopavo | reverse complement strand
ACAACATAAACACCAACACGGCCTCTTAATTGTTTAATTACCCCCCTGACACCTGTGCCCCCTTCTACACTGGTCATTGTTCTGGCCATCCGTCTGTCCTTGCTTAGAGATGAGCTCGGAAGGAGGATGGAGGGGAGCATCCTGAAGCCTGCACGTGGCATCCTCACATTCCCACAGAGTGGGACAGCTCTGCTTTGTGTCAAGGCCCTGACTCCTTGCCAGTTTGTTAAATCTATTTCACGCTTGCCGCTCGAATGAACAACTTCACAGTATGTTTCCTAGTTCAGAACACTGTACCCACCTTGTTTAAAACATTTAGAATCTATTGCAGCTTTATGAGAAGGTATTTGTTAGGCAATCCGGTAACTATGTTTCTAAAATATGCTACTAACATGTATACACTGTTCTTACATTCCACATCAGCTAATTCTAAAGTTGTGTTACAGCTT
>NW_011227828.1:0-483 GCF_000146605.3 Meleagris gallopavo | reverse complement strand
AGGTGCTCCAGCCCTCTGATCATCCTTCGTGGCCCTTCTCTGGACCTGCTCCAAAAGCTCCCACATCATTCCCGTGCTGGAGCCCCAGGCCTGGACGCAGTGCTGCACATGGGGCCGCACACCAGAGCCGAGTCGAGGGGGACAATCACCTCCCTCTCCCTGCTGGTCGCTCCTCTTTGAATGCAGCCCAGGATCTAGTTGGCCTTCTGGGCTGCAAGTGCACACTACTGGCTTATGTCCAGCTCTTTGTCCACCCGGATCCCCGAGTCCTCCGCAGGGCTGCTCCCAAGGGCTTCTACGCCCAGTTTGTACAAGCATCTCGGGTTTCCCCTTCATCAGGGACATCAACAGGTGGGGTTGAGTGCACCTAAGGACACCAAGCTGTGGGGTGCAGTGACACAGCAGAGGGACGGGATGCCATCCACAGAGACCTCAACAGGCTGAGCAGTGGGCACAAATCCAAGTGCAGGGTCAGTAGCTGGG
>NW_011227827.1:0-484 GCF_000146605.3 Meleagris gallopavo | reverse complement strand
TTCCTTCAAGATTAGTGTGCAGCTTTGATATCTGTGAGACAGGATATGGCACAATGTCAGCATGGGAGGACCACGTGTGGATGATCAGAAGGCTGATACACACAGACTGAAAACTGTAACTGGCTGAAGGAAGTTTGGTAGACTTGATGCATTGGCAGAGTACTATATGCATCTTTAGCATTCCCTCTCACCTTGCATCTGTGTGTTTTGAAGGAACTCAGTGACGATCTGAGTGGCCTAAACCAGTATAGATACTGCCACATTCTTATTTGTTCCCTGTGAGGTCTGTAAGTCTGTCTACAAAAACAGTACATTTCTGACTTCTATTCTTCTATTTTTTTTTCAACCACTGCCTAAATTGCAGGGGAGTCAAAAAGAAAAGAAAAACAAAACAAAACAAAACAAACAAAAAAAAACCACAAAAAAAAAGAGCTTCTCAATTAAAAAAAAAAGCACTTCATTCATTTTACTCCAGAGAAATGTG
>NW_011227826.1:0-504 GCF_000146605.3 Meleagris gallopavo | reverse complement strand
CCAGCTGTCTTTACTGGCCCCATCCCTAATTTTTAACCCTACAGGCTCTCTACCTGTTCCTGTTTCTGAGGGGGAGCTCCTCATAGTCCTTAACACAGAGTGCGGCTCCTTCAGCCCTCTCACCTTGTCTACCCCTTCTAAAGGTTTAATGCCTCCACGGTGGTGTTGCAGTTAAGTGAATCATCCCACCACGTTGCCGTGATGGCAGTAAGATCAGTTTTCCAGGCACCTGAGAGCTCCAGCATTAGCTTCTCTAGGTCATCTTCTGCAGCAAGACTCCTCATCAGAAGTATACAGCAGAAAACACACGAGAGAAATAGGAGAACAGAGCCTCTTGGAATGGATCTTTGGGTGGGAAATACCAAAGCCATCGTGATTTGAATGGAAGAAGACTTGTTTGCATTCTTTGGCACCTCCTTGTTTTTGGACTTTGTAGCCTTAAACTTTTTCATCCTATGCACAAGAACCAAACCCCATGCAAACTCAATTTACTGATAGGGCTAG
>NW_011227825.1:0-470 GCF_000146605.3 Meleagris gallopavo | reverse complement strand
CCGAGACCAACACATCTCTCCGTGCACTTGTTACGGCACTTGGGAGCACCGCAGCTCTGCTGCCACCTGTTGGACACAATACAGTCATGAAGGCACTGCCCTGCATCCGGGCCTCTTGCACAAACCTGTGCTCCTTGCTCGGAGCACATGGCTGCACTCTGTGCACCATGTTGTCTTACCACCAGAGAAGGCTCAGGTACCCAACACCATTTTGGCTTCCATCTTGTCTGAGAACTGCTCATTATGCACAGCCCTCATCTTTGCTTTGGTGAGTGGGGACTGCCATTGCTTCCTCAGTCCCACAGACCCCTTCCCATTCCACACTGCCATGGGAGATCAGGTTCTGGACCACCTGAGGACCCAAACATCCACGAGTCTTTGGGTCCTGACGAGATGAGTCCCAGAGTTCCGAGGGAATTCACCGCTGCAGTCACCGAGCCACTCTCCATGGTATTTCACAAGTCGAGGCA
>NW_011227824.1:0-305 GCF_000146605.3 Meleagris gallopavo | reverse complement strand
GATCATCATCCTAGACCAGACCTTGGAAGCTGGGCTGGGAGCGGAGAGGAAAGATATGTCTAAATAATTGACTAGGAAAGAAAAAAAAAAAAAGAAAAAGAAAGGAAAAAAAAGTTCTCTCTTTGCTCTGTTTTTAGACATGACCACAGTTTTCTAGCATGACCACCAGCATCAAAGTTTTTCCAGGCAAAGGAGCTCAGCTGCTGACCTGGGGCCTTCCCCAAGGACATCAGCACTGCCAGTGCTGCAGCCCATGTATTGAGTGTCACGCAGTGGGAGTAGAGTGACCAGCTTTCCAGTGAAAA
>NW_011227823.1:0-390 GCF_000146605.3 Meleagris gallopavo | reverse complement strand
GTACAGTTTCAATTAGGGATCAATAATCTTCATGAGCTGCTAGGCTCTATAGCTCCTTCAAGGAAAGAAAAAAAAAAAAACCCTTACATATTTTTGAAATTAGATTATGACATTTTCTTTGTCATTTAATCATAAGGGTTTTTATTGCTGTTGTGGAAGAATGATAACGAAATTGTTATTTTTCCACTTGTTTCATGTGTGCAATGCAGGAAATAATTGTCTTGTTCTCATATGGACTGTTTTAATAGATGTTTTCCATTTTTGAAATACTTCAGTACTTTCCTATCCAGAAAGTAACTTGCTCTGTGCAAAGCTTAATACAGTACAGAAGCAAGCATTTGAGAACAAGATTAAAAATAGTTCCTGAGATTTCCAGATGTCATAGGCATG
>NW_011227822.1:0-552 GCF_000146605.3 Meleagris gallopavo | reverse complement strand
CAGCAGACAATCAGAGAGAGCAACAAGGATTGCTGGAGTGCTGCGTCTCACCGGTCGCTGTCTTCTCCTCTCGTACAGGCTTCACATGGAGTTTGTACCCAGACCACCACCCGCAATACGCCGCAAGTCCTCAGGAAGCATCTCTGGTCTGCAGACACCAAAGAAAGAAAACACTTTGCCACCTCTTGACCAGGGCAAGAAAGGTAAAGCAGCTGCCAGTTCTTTTCCCTGGCACGGGCAACCAACTTGAGATGGGAAATCCCCTGCTGACCATCAGCCAAGGGCTCTGACTTGTGTCAGAGCTTCACGCCAGCTCAGCACGGCCCCTTCCCATGAACAGTTGTTGGCCTCTCCCAAACTAAGGCGCTGGGTGTGATGTGCCCCCATCCCTGGCTTTGTCAGGAGGATGTGCGGCTCCTAGGCCCCGCCCTCCCCCAATGGAAGGATACGGTCCCCAAAAGTCACCCTGCTACCTCATCATGGCCACCCGGCTCCTCTTTCCCAAAGCCAACGTCACTAATGCAGCCCCAAAGCAGAGCTGAATTGCAGAGA
>NW_011227821.1:0-424 GCF_000146605.3 Meleagris gallopavo | reverse complement strand
AAGTCGAGGCAGTCAGGTCAAGTCCCTGCTGAGGAGAAAAAAGGTGACAGCACACTCTTAGGAAGGATAGAAAGTGTGACGCGGGGAACTACCAGCATGTCAGTCTCACCTCTGGGCTGGTCACGGATCATGGAGCAGATCATCCTGGAAGTGACTCTCAAGCACACATTCCAGTGCGTCACCACCCTGTGCGTGAAAAGCTGCCTCCTAAGAACCAACCTAAACCTCCCCTGTCTCACTTGAAAACCATTTCCCCTTGTCCTATCGCTATCCACCCTCCTAAACAGCTGTTGCCCCCCGCCTCCTGCTTATGCGCTCCCTTCGAGTCTTGGAAGGCTGTCATGAGCTATCTCCAGAGCTTTCTCTTCTCCCACACAAACAATCCCAGTTCCCTCAACATTTCTTTCTAAGAGAGGTGCTCCAG
>NW_011227820.1:0-398 GCF_000146605.3 Meleagris gallopavo | reverse complement strand
ATATTATTAGAGATTATTTTTATATTTTATATATTATGTATATCTATTTGTATGAATTAACAATTTATGTTCAGCCAGTATCTGTACATTTATTTGAGCGTCGGGAAGACTGTGAACCTGAAGTACTCAGCCAATGAGGAACCAGGGGAGGAAGAGAGAAGCGTCGGGTAATGGGGCGTAAACGATGTAATCCTCGTTTTCTCGTGTGCCATTGCAACTGTGAATAAAATGTGCTTTATCAGAGATGCTGTGCTGATGAACTCGTTGGGTATTTCCACCAGGAGCACTGAATAAGAAAGCGGGAACAGAAATGAAGTAACAGGACCGGTTTTTATATAGCCGAGAGTTCTGATCATGAACTCTTGGTTCTGTTCATTGCTCCACAAACATGGGTGTTT
>NW_011227819.1:0-591 GCF_000146605.3 Meleagris gallopavo | reverse complement strand
CTGTCGCAGTCTGAACTCTCCCACGGTTGTGTGGAGAGCCAGAGCGCATAGAATATCTATGCCCAAGAT
Organism: Meleagris gallopavo; assembly: GCF_000146605.3. NCBI lineage: Eukaryota > Metazoa > Chordata > Aves > Galliformes > Phasianidae > Meleagris > Meleagris gallopavo. The sequence goes on along the minus strand of NW_011227819.1, from coordinate 522 downwards.
GTATTTCTGGACTGGGGCAATAGATACCTTATACTCCCCGGGGTGGGAGACGCCAACCCCCAGTTTTAACCACGTTTGGGTGACAGGAATAGTTTGTCCCCCAAAAACCACCAATCATCACTCTGTTTCCATGAAATTTGTTGGGATCTCCATAAATGATTGATGTTTCTGCTCCAGTGTCCACTAATGCCATAACTCGCTGAATATTTTGGGGGGACCAATAAATCGGTAATTCTACATAGAGCTTCCGGTGCCGCCTGGAGGCCCTAGGGGGACTAACATCCCCCGTCACGCCATGAACTGTGCTAGGGCCAATTCTTTTGCTTCCGATGGCTCAGGCGTCGTGGCCCGAGACACTTGAGGCGGCTTTTTTTCCTATTAGGAACAATGAAGTCTTCTAGGTTCCATGCTCTTGTTGGTATCCTCTCTATAATTCTTACCCTTGGTTTCTTAGGGTAGTTTTGAAATGTTTGATTGTCCTTTAGCTGTCTCCAAAGCTGGAGAAGGACATGGTTGGGCTGG
>NW_011227818.1:0-506 GCF_000146605.3 Meleagris gallopavo | reverse complement strand
TTGAGGTAGAACGCTGGAGTGACGGGCATGCCTGGCCGTATGCCTGGCAATCTGTAGGTCCGCCTCAGCGCACTTTTCTGGCCGCACCGTGCTGCTGGTGCAGCTGGCTTCAGCCTATTCGATGCTCAGCAAAGTTCCTCAGGCATCAAGCTCCTCCTGCATCCTCATCTCAGTGGTACTGAGCATGTCTTGATGCTATTGACCATATTCCTACCTACCAGAAACAAAGGCAGCTGCGGAAAAGAGCCTTAGCAATAAATGACAGATTGAAAAAAGCCGTGTTCAAAGCAAAACTATTCCTAAGTGTTGATTTCTGTTATAGACACAAAAAGAAACTCTTACACGAGGAGCGCTGGTGTTAACAATGGTATCCAATTTATTTAAGTAAGAGAATGGCATACTTTGAAAGAGGGAAACAGAAAAGATCACAGCAACGTATCCTGAGCCTACTCAATGCTCAGGAATGTGTCCGATTCATCAAGCTGCACCCCAAGAGTCATCTCGAT
>NW_011227817.1:0-502 GCF_000146605.3 Meleagris gallopavo | reverse complement strand
AATGTTTCTTCCAGCAAGACTAATTAAATATATACATATATATATATATATATATACACATCTGTGGTGTTTGAGAAGGAAATTGTAGAGTATTTTATAGGAGAAGCTCTTTAAAAGTTAAATGAATTCTCCCTGCTGAAGTTCAGAGCTGCAAAGTGTAGATACATCAGACGTTGATACTTGAGCCACTAAGTCTGGAAAGGAACAATATTTTCATTATGGTTATTCCTGTTATTGTGCAGTGATTGTCCCTATAAATTGCTTATAGAAACTGAAAAGACTCTAGAGATGGAGCATGTTACCAGTTAATGTAATTCCTTTCCCAGTGGAAACAATTTGGGACCAGAGGAGATAGGATTACAGCACGTATTCAGCTGTCTGCATTTCCCAGAACATTCTGCCCTTGGCAGGCTGTGTGGTTACCCCTCCTAAAGACCTGTGTTGTGTGATGGCAGAGTCACAGTGGGTCGTACAATGGACCTAAATTATCCATCAGGGACTT
>NW_011227816.1:0-494 GCF_000146605.3 Meleagris gallopavo | reverse complement strand
AAATGCACGCACACACACACACCACCACCACCACCAACATACAACAACAACAACATGGGTAGAAGTGAACTCAATATTAATATAATACAGCTCTGCCTAGCAGGAAGGTTTATTCAAGCTAAGAGACAATTATGTGCTGAGACCCTTGGGGCTATTTGGAATTGTAACAGATTTAGGTTCTGTATCTTAACTTACAAGTTCTGTACCAGTGATTTTCTATTTTCTTCCTTTTGTGAACTGAAGGTTGTTTTTTTGTTTGTTTGTTTTTGTTTTTGTTTTGTTTTTAACTGAAGTAACAGAGCTACCCACATTGAGCATAAATCAATCAAAGAATTAAAACAAGGAATTTGCTGAACACCAGAGTTTAGGCAACTAGTCTTGAGGCAAATCCGTAGGACTAGCTAAGAAGCAAAGTTTCTATATGCTGGAGGGCTTTTCTTTGTTTTATTTCTTCCTTTTAAAAATATTTCAATTAAAAATACTCCTCATATTTT
>NW_011227815.1:0-466 GCF_000146605.3 Meleagris gallopavo | reverse complement strand
TGCTGTTTTATTAGACAGATTCGTTATCTTTTTTTCCTCCCTCTGGAAATATGGCTATAAATCTCTGATTAAGTCATCAGAAAATGTATGTTTGATGCTTCAGCTTCCAAATATGCAATTCACACTCTTTTACAGAAATGAGTGATTTTAAGAGCCCCTTAAATTATGCAGACAGGTTGGCACAGCCTGTAACATCTCTCAAATTAGAGGTGCACAATGTCTGGCATAAATAGTGACCTGCCAATCTCATTAAGACCAAGTCCATGATATAAAATGGGAAATATACAGAAATGCAAAGGCTAAGATTCTTGAAAGCATGAAGATCATCAGGTATTCAGTTAGCATGCCAGCTACTAGCAATCCTCAAGTATTTCAAGGGCATGAAGACACACTGATTACTCTTTTTGCTTCAACTACACGTCAGTCGCATGAAAGAGTGGAAGCAAAAAAGGCTCCTGAGTGTGCT
>NW_011227814.1:0-445 GCF_000146605.3 Meleagris gallopavo | reverse complement strand
CCCAGGCATCCATACAGACTGGAAGGAGCGGTCCTTGAGAGCAGCCCTGCGGAGAAGGGACCTGGGGGTCCTGATGGATGAAAAGCTGAACGTGAGCCAGCAGTGTGCTCCTGCAGCTGGGAAAGCAAATGGGATCCTGGGCTGCATCAGCAGAGGGTGGCCAGCAGGGACGGGGAGGTGACTGTCCCCCTCTGCTCTGCTCCTGTGAGGTCCCCATCTGCAGCACTGCGTCCAGGTCTGGAGCCCCCAGTACAAGACAGACAGGGAGCTGTTGGAGAGGGTCCAGAGGAGCCACAAAGATGATCAGGGGGCTGCAGCACCTCCCCTTACGAAGGCAGGCCGAGGGAGCTGGGCTTGTTCAGCCTGCAGAAGAGGAGGCTGTGGGGAGACCTAACTGCAGCCTTTCAATACCTTAAGGGACCTACAAACAGGAGGGGAATCAACT
>NW_011227813.1:0-483 GCF_000146605.3 Meleagris gallopavo | reverse complement strand
TTATCACAGTTAGTGTCCCTAGTTGCTATCATGCAGACTCCACCAACCTCCAACAGATAGATACAGCTACAATATACAATCCGTAAGGGGGAGGCAGGAATGCATTTTTTGATGAGCATAGATATGCTGTAGTAGATGTAACAGTGACTTAACAAGACTGGACATGGCTGGATGCAGTTGGTTGTTTTCCACCTAGAGGACAGGTTACACACACCTACAGCACACAGCTCTCCTGCTGTGTCGTGAGGATCAGAGCGAACCCCATGGCTGTCTGAACTCTTCCAACCACAGAGGTAAGGTTCCTCAGCACAGCTGGATCCACTCTTAGTCCCAGATGCAATTACTAAGATGCAATTATTTTCTTCTGATTTCTGTTCTATTTCAGCTCAGCGTAGTTTACTCAGCCAGGCTGGTTGTACGTGTGAGCGGACGGACGCTTCGAAGGAGCTGGACGCTCTGCACTCTGACCAATGGCCCAGGAAA
>NW_011227812.1:0-480 GCF_000146605.3 Meleagris gallopavo | reverse complement strand
AATCCACGGCTGGAGAGAAGGACACAACAATGGCAGAGGGGTTGAAAAAGAGGAAAAACTACAAGTGAAAAGCAATACAAAATACAGTCAGAAGGGTTCCTGACTTACAGGAAAAACAAACACTTGGTCACCAACACCGCGTGAGCCGTGCCAGATGAGATGGTTCCAAAAGGAGACCTTTTCTTTTTGCCAAGGCATTTGCAGTTACCCTGACAACTGGCTGCCCAGTCTACAATCACACACCAGGATCCCAAAGCAGCAAGGAGAAGCAGGGGCCGCTCAGAAGGGCTCTGCAAACAAGAGGGAACTGGAATGAGAGCTGACAGAGGTGACACCGCAGTCCCACAGCCTTCCAGCGCTCCATGCTGAAGGAGAACCTCCTGCCCCAGCAAGTCTGCTGAGCACCCTGTGTTCTCTCTGCATCCCCTGCACCACGCCGTGCTGCCCGGTGAGTCCAGCGCAGCTCTCAGGACCTGGGGG
>NW_011227811.1:0-616 GCF_000146605.3 Meleagris gallopavo | reverse complement strand
GCCGTTGGGGGTCGGTTGAGACTCTTGAGTGTGTGTGTGATTGAGACGCACTTCAGTGCGAAGCGAGTGCGGAGTCCCGACCTGCGGTTCCGTTGTCCCGCGAGGGGCACGGCCAGGGACGGACGAAGCGGCTGTGTTGGTGGAAGGAAGAGTCTCGGGAGGGAGCTGTTGGTGTACGGTACCCTGTGCACTTGACGAAGTGGCAGCAGTACACCCCTATTTGAATCCGAGAATCGGAGTAAGGTACTCCGGAGGGATTGGCCCTAAATCCGAGAGTCGGAGTGTGGTGACCTGTGGGCTGGGTAGTTCACAGTAGCACTCCGGAGGGATGGGGAATAGGAGCTCCCGAGAGCAGGGGAAAAAGGTCCCCTGGTTTGTGCCTAAAGAAGCCCCTTACGAAAATGTTTCAGAATTGGAAAGACGGTCCCAAGACCAGGGACAAGGATAAGAAAAAGATGCTTAAATATTGTATACAGATATGGCCTAGAGAGTCAATACAGGGAAAATAAATATTCTGGCCAGAATATGGATCTGACAAAGGTTGGGTGTGTCAGATTCTGAATTCGTATGTAAAGAATAAAACTCCCTTTTCAAAGGAGGAATCAGACTACGCTGC
>NW_011227810.1:0-609 GCF_000146605.3 Meleagris gallopavo | reverse complement strand
GACCTGTCCCTAGCCTGCACGGAGGCCACAGACCTCAACGTGCCAAGGGGCTTCCCACCTAAAGCCAAAGGCCAGATGCCGTGACGTGCACCCCGAGTACGGGGCCGTCGCACTGACAGGCCACCACCAGGCAACGATGCCGAGGGGCCGCAGGAGGAAGAGGGGCGGGGAAACGGCTCTACCCTGCTTACAGGGCGGCCTTGGGGTCCGGCGAGCTCCGTTTCCCACTCAGGTGCGGAGAGGTGGCTCTCGCCCTCCGTTACAGGGGGCCACGCTCCCCAGGCAGCCAAAGGAGCAGCAAGGCAAAAGGCCGACTACAGCAAAAGCAAAGACCCGAGCCCTGCTTACAGGGAGGTCGCCCAGCACAAAGCCGGCCTGGTCACCCAAGGCATCGGCAACGCTCAAACTCAAATGTGACTGCGGCCCCGCTAACGGGACAGGTGCTTTGCCCAGGGTGCCTCTCTCCTTCCCCCCGCGTCTGCACGCTTCGGCATCCTCTTCTTGCTCGCTCCTGCCTCTCACGTCCCCACACTGCTTCTTGCAAAGGCAATAGCTATAATTATAGTAATTGTTTTGCATTTAGTCAACCACTGTGCCATCTTGGCACTT
>NW_011227809.1:0-495 GCF_000146605.3 Meleagris gallopavo | reverse complement strand
CGAAAATATAAACTAATTAAATGATCCTGTTTTGATTATTTTCTTTGATCTACTTAGTTGTGGTTTGTAATAAAATGAGAATATTTTAAAAGCAGTACATTTTCTATAGGAAATATAAAACAAAACCAAAAACAAATATGTTTGTGTTCATTTTGCAGAACTGTAGAATTGTAAAGTATCCAGAGTTGAAAATGACTCACAAATACCATGGCATCCTAGCTCTACACAAATTCAAATCTTATGTCTGAGAATACTGTCCATATGTTCCTTGAACTTCAGCAGCGTAGTATCGTGACCACTACTCCGGGAAACCTGTTCTGGTGCTTCACTCTGGAACCTGAATGAAGAAAAAGACCTGGCAAAAAACTAATTCCGAATATGTAATTGGAACTTCTCTCGATAAAGGTTCATGCCCTTTTCTTTGGTCAAATTTAAACACATGAAAAAAACCTCTTTTTCTTTTTTCCTCTTTCTTCCTCATTTTCTCTTTTATTT
>NW_011227808.1:0-501 GCF_000146605.3 Meleagris gallopavo | reverse complement strand
CTCTCCTCCATCACACGCCGCCCTGCATGCAGCCCCACTTTAGAGGCAGGTACCCACACCACAGCTCACAAGAGCTTCTTACCAGTGCAGGCTTTCCGTTTCCCCCCTTCGCCCAGCACCATTCCACGGACGCGCAGGCTCCGTCCCTACAACAAAATACAATTTGCTGATTTAACAGAAACCAGTAGCCTGTAGAAGGATTGTCCTGTCAGCCCAAATCCACCCCAAACAACAAAAAAAGTCTCATTCTTGCTCAGGTGACAGCAGAACTCCAGCCTGCCTGACAGTTCTACATTCGGCAGAGCAGGGGTGCATCACCAAACAAAACGCTATCAGGTGCAAAAGTTGAGACACGTTTTTTGGCTCTAAAAGGAATTCACTCGACTCTAAGCATTTATATGCAGACTTCTGCCTCACTGCTGCCACCAACTGCCGCTGTCGGCCTCTCCAACGCTTCTGCAGTGGCTTCCTTGGCATCCCCTGCAGCACTGCACCTCAGAA
>NW_011227807.1:0-472 GCF_000146605.3 Meleagris gallopavo | reverse complement strand
GATTCCACTTCCTTGCTGTTTCCACAGAGACCAACACATCTCTCCGTGCACTTGTTACGGCACTTGGAGCACCGCAGCTCTGCTGCCACCTGTTGGACACAATACAGTCATGAAGGCACTGCCCTGCATCCGTGCCTCTTGCACAAACCTGTGCTCCTTGCTCGGAGCACATGGCTGCACTCTGTGCACCATGTTGCTTACCACCAGAGAAGGCTCAGCTACCCAACACCGTTTTTGCTTCCATCTTGTCTGATAACTGCTCATTATGCACAGCCCTCATCTTTGCTTTGGTGAGGTGAGGTGGGGACTGCCATTGCTTCCTCAGTCCCACACACCCCTTCCCATCCCACACTGCCATGGCAGATCAGGTTCTGGACCACCTGAGGACCCAAACAGCCAGGAATCTTTGGGTCCTGACGAGATGAGTCCCAGAGTTCCGAGGGAATTCACCGCTGCAGTCACCGAGCCACTC
>NW_011227806.1:0-529 GCF_000146605.3 Meleagris gallopavo | reverse complement strand
TCCAGCTCCGCTTCAGCTTCTCCTCAAACAGCAGCAAGACACAGCAGCTGTGCTCCAGCGGGCAGAGAAAGTGCCCTTCTCTGCAGAAGATGACCTGGAGAAGCTACTGCTGGAGCTCTCCGGCGGAGATCTGGAAGGAGGAGAGGATTTGGAGCCGGGGAAGGATGCAGATGAGCTCCTTCAGGAGCTCTCTGACATGATTGAGAGCATAACCAATTAGTATTTTCATAGAATCATAGACTCTCAGAATGGCCTGGGTTGAGAAGGACCTCAAAGATCATCCAGTTTCAACCCCTGCTGCGTGCAGGGTCGCCAACCACTGCAGCAGGCTGCCCAGTGCCACGTCCAGCCCGGCCTTGAATGCCTCCTGGGATGGGGCATCCACAACCTCCTTGGCCACCTGTTCCAGTGCGTCACCAGCCTCTCTGTGGAAAACTTCCTCCCAGTATCTAGCCCAAACCTCCCCTGTCTTAGTTTAAAACCATTCCCCCTTGCCCTATCACTATCCACCCATAATTTGTATTATACT
>NW_011227805.1:0-640 GCF_000146605.3 Meleagris gallopavo | reverse complement strand
CAAAGAAACAACTTACTAAATTAGTGATAGAAACTAAGATGTCCCGGATTAAATGTTTACCACTGGCACTATTAATTTAAGGACCCAACCTAGGACAGATGCAGGCAATTTTCTCCCTTTTTGAAAATGTTATGTGGGATGCCATAGGACTTAGAATTAGCAGTAGAACATCCAAAGATTGAGGAATACTCCTTACGGGAATATAGAGTGGAGTTAATGAAAAGGAGGAACGAGCTCAGAAGGAGAGGCCTGCTTGTACAGAGGCCACCCCTGAATATGGCAATCCATCAGTTGAAACCAGGAGACCGAGCATGGATCAAGAGTTGGAGGGAAGTACTCCCCCACCCCCTGGATGGGAAGGGCCTTTTGTTGTTCTGCTTACCACAGAAGCTGCCGTCCGGACAGCCGAACGGGGATGGATGGATGCATATAAGTCGTGTAAAAGGACCCATTCCGGAGGATCAGTGGGAAGTATCTGAAAAGCCTGGGGGACTGAAAATTCAAACTGAGAAGAAAAGATCTAATAAGCACAAATGAGACAGTCTGTAGCTCAACCTTGTGAGTACTAACCGACTTCTGTAAGGATAACTGGTGGGTCCGTTATACCTACGGATATCTCTTCTGAGATACCCGGGACCTG
>NW_011227804.1:0-496 GCF_000146605.3 Meleagris gallopavo | reverse complement strand
GGTACAGGTTAGGTGATGACCTGCTGGAGAGGAGCTCTGAGGAGAAGGACCTGAGGATCCTGATGGAAAACAGGTTGGTCGTGAGCCAGCAGTGTGCCCTTGTGGCCATGTTTACTGAGCTACATATTTGATAGACATCTTACAATAAATATGCTGCTGCCTCGTACCATTCTCACTGCTGAGTTTCTTGAGTCAGTCCTTGTTTTGTTCTGTATCCTTGCTTTATTGCTTCAGACTATAATTACACTGCATTTTAAAAATCAGAACTAAAAATTGTTCTGACTGAATATTGTTTTTTGGGCCCTATGATGTGAATATAATGAGAAGTGGGCTCTTAATTTTTATTTTTTTCCCATCCTCCAAATGAGCACTGAAGATGGGAGGTAAGGCAGAATTTAAACTGACTTTAGCAGGAACTGGCAATGAAGGTCAGGTTCTTTGTGTTAAACAAGCTAGTCTTACCAGCTAGGCAGTCTAGATTCCTACTCTGTATTTT
>NW_011227803.1:0-308 GCF_000146605.3 Meleagris gallopavo | reverse complement strand
TTTACTGAGATAGAGGAAAGGAAAAGGATAACAGCTATGATTGAGTGCAAAAGCAATTGCTCACCACCCAGCAGTCAATGTGCAGTTAGCCTCCTAGTAGTAGAAGAGATTGACATGATCTTCCACCCCCTTTCACAACTCCTTCCCCCAATATGTCATATGGTAGGGAATATCCCTTTGGCCAGTTTCAGTCAGCTGTTCTAATTCTGTTCCCTCTCACTTCCTTGGGGCTCTCAGCTGAGAATGACTTTTGGCTCTGTACAGCATTGCCTAGCAGTAACTCCAAGCATCAGTGTGCAATCTAGAAC
>NW_011227802.1:0-337 GCF_000146605.3 Meleagris gallopavo | reverse complement strand
GTCCCCACATGTCCCCAGCACGCACCCACGCACAGCGGCAGCGCTCCGGGGACACGCAGTCGCCGTCCTGCAGCAGCTGCCCATGGGGACAGGCGCAGGCGGGCAGGCAGCGGGGGTGGCCATGCAGGCAGTGTCCTCCCGCAGGTCCTCGCAGGTGTGGGGACACGGCTTGCCACAGGCAAAGGCCACCAGACCGCCACCACACTCTGCAGGGAGCAGCAGTTTGTAGGGGCGGATGGGAGGGGTGCGGATGGGAGGGGGTGGACACGGACATAGCGGTGAGGGGACTGTGACCCCAGGACCCTGCAGCAGCCTCACCTGGGCAAGTGCTGGTGGC
>NW_011227801.1:0-383 GCF_000146605.3 Meleagris gallopavo | reverse complement strand
TGTGTGTGTGTGTGATTTGTGTAGTGTGTGTGTGATTTGTGTGGAGAGGGGGAGGAGGGGGGAGGGGGAGTGTTTTTGAAGTAGGGGGTTGTTTTTTCGTGTTTTTTTTTTTTGCACTGAGGTCATTCATGGGACAGGAAAGCAGGCCCTTATTTTATCATTAGTAAATTCTACTATTTACTATAAGACTATTGGAGAAGAAGTGTTGGCCATGTGGCCTTTCACACAATAGGAAAGGATCAGACAAGATAACTGTATAACTGTAGCTGAGCTGCAGAACAGTTATGCACAAAAGTCACTGTGAACTAATCCTACCACAAGAGAAGCACACAGAGAGCAACATTGTCATCGTTTCTTCTGGATCTCATAGTAAATAAAAATCT
>NW_011227800.1:0-535 GCF_000146605.3 Meleagris gallopavo | reverse complement strand
TTTCTAGATTCTGCTTGCAAACAATTCAATGTAATATGTATTCAATATATTCAATATATAATATATTCAATGTAATACTATTCAGTAGTTCAAAGTTTGTTTTGAGATGAGTGACAGTTTGTCCTTATTGCATCTATAAGCAGTCAGACGGGAGTGGAAATAAGGAGATGGAAAGCTCTTTAGTTTACTCTTTGTTTACCAAATGCTGAATAAATTCCTAAATCAACAGAATTGTTAGGATTTTCAAGGCAAATGCTGAGAATTAGAATCAGGTTTCCAAATAGGAGAGCATTTGTTTACCATATTATTTCAGATACACCTTAGCTAGCTTGCCTTCAGAAAAACAGTCATATAGGATTCCTACTTCTCAAAAATATATTACTAGCAAAAATTGAATAAAGCTAATCCTTAAACATAAGGGAAAGTACAACAACTTCACATTATGTTGAAATAAATGCATTTGCTAAGTATCTACTTCAGATAAATTCCAATCTCAGATACACTGATACATATATAAAAAGATACACACAAGTCA
>NW_011227799.1:0-457 GCF_000146605.3 Meleagris gallopavo | reverse complement strand
AGTTTTCAATAGCATATTATGACTATATATAACATTTATGCAGTGGGATGGTGCATATTTCTCCGATAATTATTTCCCTTCTTTTATTTCCTTTTTTTAAAAAAATAATAATTTCAATGCTTCTCATTTGACTGTATTTGGAATATCCTAACAATAGTACTGCTATATAATAATAAAAGTACTGCTGATGACTGAGGTGTACTCCCAGCACAATACAAGGAAAAAGATGTGAATTAGACCAGCATCAAAAGGGGATGGACCATCTAAGGAGTACTGTCCACCGTTACTAGACAAGACCATTGCAACTATCACAGTAGCACTAAGAAGGTCATGATAAATTCTGCTGAAAGACATGTTTCCCTCCAGCACACATTAAGATTTCCAGCCCATCCATCCCAGGGCAGAGGCAGATGTGTTTAACTCAAAGTCTAGTAGAAGTGTTTGTGGCTGTTTACCC
>NW_011227798.1:0-410 GCF_000146605.3 Meleagris gallopavo | reverse complement strand
ATGTCTGATCACCAAAGTCACGTTGTGCATAATCACATTGCTGCCTGCTTATTAGATGATTGCCAAATTCAATCCAGCAAAAATGATTAAATAAATTCTCCTGCATAGCTGAAATTACGTGTGTATAGATGAAAGTACCTGAGCATTGATAATGCTTTTATTTCAGCTTTTTTTTTTTTTTCTTCAATCAGTAGGGAATTTCATCCATATGAAAAGGAACTTAGTTATATACATTTCAAAGGCACTATGTCATATTTATTAAAATAAATACTAATTAGTTGACTTTTTAGATGACTTATTACAGTAGTAACAAAGCAAGTGCTGACTTGGCAATATACCAACAATATATTTCATTCTCTTTCCATTTCTTTTGAATAGATCTAAAACACATAGTTTTCTAAGCTAGACTT
>NW_011227797.1:0-312 GCF_000146605.3 Meleagris gallopavo | reverse complement strand
AGCATCTTGTGGTAACCACCTCACAGCAGCATGAATGCATCTGAAGTTGGAGATCTTTTATTCACATTAAAATCCAATCCAGGGTTGTTCAGCCTGGAGAAGAGAAGGCTGTGGGGTGACCTCTAGTGCAGCCTTCCTGTACCTAAAGGGAGCCTACAAACAGGAGGGGAGCCAACTCTTTACAAGGGTAGATAACGGCAGGACAAGGGGAAATGGTTTTAAGTTGAAGGAGAGAAGATTTAAGGTTGGGTATCAGGGGGAAGTTCTTTACCAAGAGAGTGGTGAGGTGCTGGAACAGCTGCCCAGAGAGGC
>NW_011227796.1:0-445 GCF_000146605.3 Meleagris gallopavo | reverse complement strand
TTCTCATTGCTATACTGGATGGCAGCGTATAGTCTCTGCCTGACAGCAGGATGTAATGTTATGGTGGCCAGCTTTGCCATTTCCGGCCCATTAACCATAACACTTTCTGCTCCTGAATCCCCATAACCTGAGCAGCCATGCAGGTATACTCTCTCTCGGCCTCTGCCGAAATCGCTGCACCAGGTCCATTAGTAGGAGTGTATGGTCTGGCTGTCACATGCAAATGCGTTTCGGCAGGGGGCCATTGGTCAGGGGGCACCCCTGCCAGTCTATCTTGTACTTTTTTTAGTTTTTTGAGTTATAATAGGACGGAGTTCCAGGGGATCCGCCATAAGTGGAGCCTCTAGGTCTGATTTGGAACTCCTGTTTTCCTCTTGAACCAGGTCCGCTACTTCAGAGGTATGACTATCATCTATTGAAATACTACGGACCTGGCCTAGAGACT
>NW_011227795.1:0-499 GCF_000146605.3 Meleagris gallopavo | reverse complement strand
TCCAGAACTGGCTGTTATGAGCGTGTGTCCATTTATGCAAGTGTGAGTGAGTGTGGAATTGACATGAAAGTATTAATCTTAGACGCTTGGTAAGGCTTTCTTCAGGTCTCATTTTTTAGAAGCTAACTTCTTCCTTACTTCTAAATGCTTCCATAGGTGAAGAACAGAATAAAGAAGCGCTGCAGGATGTGGAAGATGAAAACCAGTGAGACACAAAGGCCAACAAGAGAACCCATCTCTGACCACCCTTCCCCCTCCCCACAAAAAACCCTCAGTGTCACTCTGAGAACCACCAAATCTGACTTTTACATTGGGTCTCAGAATTTAGGTTCCTGCCCTGTTGGGTTTCTTTATTTTATTTTTTACACAGTTTAAAAGTTCTTAAAGGCAAGAGTGAATTTCTGTGGATTTTACTGGTGCCAGCTTTTAGGTTCTTTAAGACACTAACAGGACTGCATAAAGGCTTTTCAGCATTACTGTGTTGTCTCCTGCCAGCCGT
>NW_011227794.1:0-577 GCF_000146605.3 Meleagris gallopavo | reverse complement strand
TAACGGATACATCAAATGGGGACCAGAATTCCCAAAACAGCCTATTGGAGGGGCTGATCAACTTGATTTCCTCCCAGCCGGTGGCATCTAATGTCTCAGCTATCAAAGAAGACGTTCTCCTGCTCGAGCAAGTGACAACAGTAAGACCACATCACGTTTTTGCCTTGTGGCATTACTTACGTGACCATGGAGAAGATATGAAGGAGTGGCATAAACAACCTACTCCTGTACTTCAAGCACGGGTAAGAGAGTTACAAGACAAATCAACCACCAAGGTGAACTTCTCCAAAAAGGTGATTGCTCCAGTTGCTGCAGACAATGAAGGTAACAAATAGAGGGGCCCTGCCCCCAGCCAGGGGGGGGAAAGGGATAATAGAGTTTATTGGACTGTGTGGATTAGATGGCCTGGCACATCAGAATCACGAAAATATAAGGCCCTGGTGGATACTGGTGCACAGTGCACTCTAATGCCCTCGAGTCACCAAGGGACAAAATCAATTTATGTTCATGGGGTGACTGGAGGTTCCCAAGAGCTGACTATGTTGGAGGCCAAAATCAGCCTCACTGGTAAAGACTG
>NW_011227793.1:0-476 GCF_000146605.3 Meleagris gallopavo | reverse complement strand
GTTTTCCACCTAGAGGACAGGTTACACACACCTACAGCACACAGCTCTCCTGCTGTGTCGTGAGGATCAGAGCGAACCCCATGGCTGTCTGAACTCTTCCAGCCACAGAGGTAAGGTTCCTCAGCACAGCTGGATCCACTCTTAGTCCCAGATGCAATTACTAAGATGCAATTATTTCTTCTGATTTCTGTTCTATTTCAGCTCAGCGTAGTTTACTCAGCCAGGCTGGTTGTACGTGTGAGCGGACGGACGCTTCGAAGGAGCTGGACGCTCTGCACTCTGACCGATGGCCCAGGAAACCTTACTGCCATAATCAAAGCTATGGTAATGTACATCAACAAAAGCAGAATCAACAAAGGAAGTGTTCTGTTCCAAACTTTGGCTTACGCCATATCTGCGAATATCCTGTACAGTGCTTTGTAGCTGTGTTACCGAGACCAGCAGAAGTCTTTCTACCTAAACTCATAAATGAACTT
>NW_011227792.1:0-527 GCF_000146605.3 Meleagris gallopavo | reverse complement strand
GCTATTCCTTTCCTGTTCAGAGTATGTTTCTTGGTCTTTGTCTTTGGTTTTTTCTTTGTCTTTTTTTTATTTGTATTTTTGTTTGTTTTTTTCTTCCCTGTTCCTTTCTTTGCTTTCTTTTCCTTTTTCCCAAGAGTTTGACTTGCCTCTGAACCAAATGTTGAGCCCTTTGGACTTAACTGTATCCCATTTGTGAAGCTCCTTATCCTTATCCTTCGGATGTAACGCATAACGTTTGATCGTAACTAATAATGGTAGCTCTCTGCCCTCGTGCTGTATGGCTGATCTTTAACCCCGATAGAAAAATGTAACCCTCAGCTGTAACCCAGCATGTTAACTGTCTGCTCTTACGCCTGACGCTTCCTCCCAAGTTGAACTCATGTCACTAATTCAAATGCACAATCTTCAATTCGTAACTCGAAAGCAAGCAGGTCATATGTAACCCTCACCAAATGGACAGCCCGGAACCGTTTGCTGTGAACATAACTGTGAAAGCCTTAACCCTAATCAGAACAGGGAAGCCTTAA
>NW_011227791.1:0-412 GCF_000146605.3 Meleagris gallopavo | reverse complement strand
TCTTTTTTGTTTTTTGTTTTTTTTTGTTTTTGTTCAGAGAAGCAGTCCCATCATCTTTATTCCAACAATTGGCATATCAAATATATCTGTCACTATCATTCAGTTATTTCCATTGAGCAGGAAGAGATCTGGCAGCAAAGATCTCTGAAAGTTTTGTTTCCTCTCTGTGCACACATTTCTGTGCTTACAGGCACAACAGAACCTAGTTTTCTGCATGTAGGTCTGGTGCTGGCTGGAGCTGTGAATACATCCCAGCAGGCATGTGTGCTGCAGTATCTCAGGATGGCTGAAGTCTTTGGTGCTTGTTGAAAGCCATGAGGACTCAAAGCCAAAGGAAAATTAAGCTTTGATATCATATAGAGGATCAGCAGTATAAGGAGAAGGAACACATGGAAAAAGTGAGTGTCATGTT
>NW_011227790.1:0-589 GCF_000146605.3 Meleagris gallopavo | reverse complement strand
TGCTGAAGCCTCACTGCGCTCACATCCACGTGTTGGTCTTCATAAATGCTCTGTTCAGTGCGGAGGAGTTCAGTGACAGCCCCTGTGCTCCGTGTGCACCTCCACGTCAGGTGCTGTGCTGTCATCCTGGCCTCTGCTGCCATCTGTCGCCTGGCTACAAAATGAACTGAGTGCTGGCAGGAAGGTTCAACCTCTGCTGTGTCCACCTGTGACGCTGTGGCCAGCATTATAAAATAGGAGGCATTCCTTTTGGATCAGCCCTTGCATAGTTATGAAAAATTAAGGTTTGTAATGGCTGGCTGAGTAAAATTGGTGGCTGCTAGAGAGGGGCACAACTCTAAAATAACAGTAGTTAGACACTGGTAGCTTTCAAGGCCAATTTAAATAACGTGGCTGTCTTGGGTTATTTATTTATTTAATGTTATCTTTCATTGTCGTATTTCCTGAAAATTCTTCAGGTCTGGCATTCTAGGCTTGATTTTGAATCTGCAAACTCTAGTATTCTCGAGCAACTCCATCCTGTAAGTGGATTAGATTTCATACTCCATTGTAAAACTGCTTTTAAGAATTGGTATTGCAAGAAATGATT
>NW_011227789.1:0-483 GCF_000146605.3 Meleagris gallopavo | reverse complement strand
TCTGTAATAAGGCACCTGAAAGTTCGAGGAGCGACAGATGTTGTGCTCTCAGGGAGAACGTTACAGAAAGCGGGAGCGATCCCTTCTTTCCTGCGGAGAAAAAACCCCCCTCTCCGAGGCAATTCCAGACGGCTGAATTCGCCCGTTCTCGCCATCGCAACTGCACTCCTTCGCTCTCATGCGTAGAAAGCGGCATTCGCCCTGAACAGCCCAGCCGTGTTTGCCGTTGCTGGCTGAGAAATCGCGCTTGTCCGCGAATGCCGCTTTCAGCCGTCAGCAGCGGTCTCGTGTTTCTCGGCTGCCGACAGCGGGCGATTTCAGCCTGGCGCTCTTCTCCGACGAGCGAGAGGCACTTCTCCGCACATCGGAAAGAAGCGGTTTGGACTTCGCCGTGGGTACATGCAGAATACACTATGCCAAGCTCTGAATCTTGTGTCTATGCCTTCATTTCGAGCGAAAGATCGTTGGTGTGTGTTTATGTGT
>NW_011227788.1:0-471 GCF_000146605.3 Meleagris gallopavo | reverse complement strand
GCTGGCTTTTCAGATGGCTCCTCCCACTTCCCCTCCCTTTGTAGTAACTCTGTAGTGCCTTTTCCCAGCATTTTCTCTCCGAGGTGACTGCTATCCTGGATTTCACAACCTTGTGATAAAAGCAGGAGTGTAGCTCTGTGATAAGTGCTTAATTGCTGTGGCTTTGCCATCCTTATGCCTTATTGTTTTGGGCCTATATGAAGCTTGGTCTGGGCCTGATTTACTTCTCCTTTACGTGTGTTTTTGCATTTGCACAGTTTTTTTTTTTTCAGAAAAAGATCAATAAAATCATTTATAGTGAAAATCTGTTCAAAACTGCAACATCTGGCAACATTCTTTACCTTACTGTGCTTGAGTAAGAAGGAAATCTGGTGAACAGAAATATCACAAAGTCTAAACAGCTCTGGTTAACGGGACAGGCATCTTAAATTAAGCTTGCAAGTTTGCAGGAGATTCTGATATGTGGAGATA
>NW_011227787.1:0-466 GCF_000146605.3 Meleagris gallopavo | reverse complement strand
TAACCTTAGTTTAAGGAGAAACGGTGAAGTCCTGATAGTCTCAGAAAGGACTTTCAGTTCAACAGCTGTTGTATTTTTCTGTAGTCTTACATCCTTAAAATACTTCTTTAAAAATACTGAATAAAAAAAAGTCTGTGCTGTGCAGCCAGCTAATATTGTGTGAAATTAATTCTTTCCTTCTATTCAGAAGAAGTGTTCCCAGACTTGTTTTGGCTAGTGAGAAGAGGAGCCAGCATTAAATACAATGAATGGGTTTTATTTGATAAAATAAATTCTCCCACTCTCTTATCATGGCTTTAAATAAAGTACTGTCAATAGGATGTAAGCATTGTAGGCTGTGTTCCCTTTCAGATAAAGAAAGTCTGCATCAGAGTACTGAAACCTACAAAGAAAAAATTTCTATAAGGCAGGCTTTTTTCCCCATGTATTGCATTCTGTGATAGAAGTAAGAAAAGTACATTTCCTC
>NW_011227786.1:0-520 GCF_000146605.3 Meleagris gallopavo | reverse complement strand
CGGTATTCCACATCATAACATCATGCAATGTACTGGGGGTTTGACTGCTGATGCTCAAGTTCCGGGTGCCTGTCCAGCGGAGAAGAGCAGCTACGTTTCCCCAGGGGGCTTTGCGGTCAGCGAGGAGGATATAACTCCCGGCAAGGTCACCTGATGCTCTCTTCTTTGCCTGCGCTGCTTCGCTTGCGCTTCTCTGCCTGCGCTGCTTCGCTTGCGCTTCTCTGCCTGCGCTTCTCGCCTGCGCTTCTCTGCCTGCGCTTCTCATCTCAGCGTTGTGGTAAGGCCGATCCACTATCAATTTCACATTCTCTCTCCTTATAAAATTCTGTTGATACCATATTTAGTAAATTACTTTGTTTTACCTCAGATTGTTGCCACTGTTTTCAATTATTTCGGGGTCCTTATTTTCTTTTTTTCCGGGGGCGCGGATCCGCGGATCCCTCCGCCCTTCTAGTCACGGAACCGGGCCGAACCAGCCCGTAAACCGTTGACATTCTTGGTGGAGAATGCGGGCACCAGT
>NW_011227785.1:0-509 GCF_000146605.3 Meleagris gallopavo | reverse complement strand
TAAAAAAAAAAAGACTGAAGAGACTGTGGTTTTATTGGAAAAAGAGAGGATTAAAGATATGAGAAATTAAAATACAAGGTAGAGAGGTGTACTACTTACTACATCTTCTGTGTGAGTCTTTGCCGTAGAGCAAAATAAATTTGGGAAGTCTGAAAGGAGAACTGTACTCTTTAAATAGTGGATAATCAGAATGACAGAAATTCTACCTTCTTAATATTCTGATTCATTAGATAATGAAGGTGTATAAGTTTCAATTAATCTGAATATTTGTGTGTTCACACATACTTACACAGAAATACTCTTTCTACTTTCTTTATACTTCCTCTGTTCCAGGATGCTTCCAATTATTGGAGCATATCATTATTTTTTTTTCTAGTGTCTTATATCTCTTTGCTTTCTCAAATAATGTGTGGAGGGTAAAATATAAGACATAGGACATTTAAATCAAGGTGATGATCCAGACTTGAGGATGGTGTACATGGTGTTGATAAATGGGGTACAATTATGCC
>NW_011227784.1:0-677 GCF_000146605.3 Meleagris gallopavo | reverse complement strand
AACTAGCAGGGTTCAGGAATAACAGAAGCCACAGGAAGCAAGGCAGAAGGCAAGGCTATGTCTGTGTGTCTGGAAACAGAGCTGCGGACGTTCAGTGCTGCTCGGTGCACCATCGCAGACAGCTGCACAGAGCAGGGCTCCAGAAGCACTGACAGCTCCTGTCAGCTTCAGTATTGAAGCGATCTCATCAACTTCCAATTCCGTATTTCAAGCACTTTAAAGAAAAGACACTAAAGCTGGCAAACATGTGATGGCTTCAGTTAACAAACACCAAGCTAAATGGCACTTAAGGCAACGAGCACCTTAAGTTACTGCACCTCTTGTAGTTTATCCAGAGAGGCTTCTAGCTCCTTTAGAGCTTCTTCTCATTCCTGGAGCTGAAAAGAAAAAAATACAAAGGAAAAATGTTGAAATGGCTCCAAAACCTGTTCAATTTTCACTTAATCCTGATTTTGCCCTGCAGATGGGGTTTTGTTTTTATTTATGGTGTTACGCCACAGGTGACTAAAGTGACTGATACAGCTTTGAAGTAGTATCATCCCATAAAATATACCCTTTTCTTTGAAATCTCTCTCTGAAACCAAATTAAATTCATACATATATTGTAGGAGGAATTGTACTAGCCAAAGCCGATTCTAGGTTTTTGGATACAGCTGTAACTCCTTTCTCTCCCTGAG
>NW_011227783.1:0-568 GCF_000146605.3 Meleagris gallopavo | reverse complement strand
CCTTCCCCTTCACTGCCTCTGGCCCTGCCCTCAGCTGGCACAGCTGGCACAGAGCAGCCCCTGAGGCAGCCCCTGGGGACACCTGGCCCCGCAAGGCGCTCACTGCTGTTATTCTCCCTTTCCAGCATGTGTGCTGTGTGGCCGAGTGGATGAGGATTCGAGCATCCTTGGGCACAGAGTAGAGAACGGTGGATTCTACTTCCATACTTTTTGTGCGGTGAGTTCCCACACGGTTCCTGACACCCTCCTCCAACCAGTGATTCCCTCCATTCTGCCCTAACAAGAGCATGCTCTTTCCTCCTGTGCAGCTATTTGCCGATGGTCTTTATCAACGTGTGGAAGGCAAGATAAAGACAGGTTTTTGCACAGAAGATCTGGCACGCACAATGAGGCAGGCAGAGCAGACGGTGAGCACCGGACCAGAACAGGGAGCTTTGTGACAGGACAGGCATGGCGAGCTTAGCCTGGTCCAAAGAAAGCAATCCCAGCCCTTTCAACCAGCTCCAAGAGAAATTCCTGCTCTTGCAGACAAGCCCTGTTCACCAGGCAGCTCTGCAGAGTGCCACCC
>NW_011227782.1:0-495 GCF_000146605.3 Meleagris gallopavo | reverse complement strand
CCCCAAAATGAAGTCTGACATAGAGCTGTGGCGCACAGATTGGATGCTGACAAGAGCACTCAAGGAGCAGAAGAGGGGAAGAGCGCATACCGACAAGACAGAAAGAAAGAAGAGCAGAAGAGAAGAAGAAGAAAGGATGCAGGTAAGAAAGAAGTGCAGAAGATGAAAAGTGCTATAGAGAAAACGGTTGGATACAGGCAAGGCAGCAAAGCAATGAGGAGATGAGCACAAGAGGAGAAGAGCAGAAGAAGAAAAGACACATTAGAGAACAAGAGCCTTGAGAGGAGTAATTGGTTATACAGGAAAACAATACGCACGTCTGAAATGGTGATTTCTTCAGGAGACTCGAGGGTGTTCCTCTTCAAGAACAAGGACAATACGTAAAGAAATCAGGATGGATGTAATTTGAAAATTCTTTTCAGCTGACCTGGCATCCTGGGGCAAGCTGAAGACTAGACAGGACACCAGTACAGAAAGAGAGAACCAACAGCACAG
>NW_011227781.1:0-481 GCF_000146605.3 Meleagris gallopavo | reverse complement strand
TTATATTATATTATATATTATATATATTATATTATATATTATATATTATATATATATACACATTATATATATACATTATATATAGATTATCTTATCTATTTACCTGCATTATGTCTATAGATGTACGGATAATTGGTGATGGATTTAAACCTTTAAACCACAACAAGATCTCACCACCTGATAGTCTTGAGGAAAGTGTAGTGCAGTAAATGTTAGGAGTCTTACCTTTGTTATAATCTAGATGTGTAATTCAGATCAAATCACAAACTGAGTTACTGTCACCAGAGAGACATACATATATCTCTGTATTTACCCATAGCAGAAACCACTAACAATTTAAACATGAACAAAGTAAATTCGGGGCAGTTGAATTCGCTGTGATGTTTTGCTATCGCAGAGCTACGTGATCTGGCAGCATGAGAGATACTCATACCCAAGCTAACCTGTTAAATCCTTGTTGAGATAGTGCTGTGTTGCTGTG
>NW_011227780.1:0-495 GCF_000146605.3 Meleagris gallopavo | reverse complement strand
TTGTGTCCAACAGGTGGCAGCAGAGCTGCGGTGCTCCCAAGTGCCGTAACAACTGCACGGAGATGTGTTGGTCTCTGTGGAAACAGCAAGGAAGTGGAATCTGCGTTTCCCGGCATGCCCGGAACCTCACTTTGCTGACTGGCATTGTCCGCCCAGCAGGTAAGGGCGATGCACACCCGCCAGCGTTTACCCATTCCAGAGCCCGGCACAATAGGGTTCCCCCAGAGCTCTGAATTGCGCTTCATGGTGCCCACAGAAGGCTGCCTATCCTCTTTGTTCTGTGTCTTGCTTGTCTCTGGTCTTGCACTGTTTTCACTATTACATTCTCTTGTCCTCCCTATTTTGTGTCCTTGCCCCATTCTCTTGGCCATTCCCCTTGGCTTTGTGTTGCCACATTCATGTCGGCATTCAGTTTTGGCGTTCCCTGCCGTATTGTCTGGGCCGTCATCCTTGGCATTCCTTCCATGTTCTCTTGGCCCTTGCCTTTGCCTGGGC
>NW_011227779.1:0-615 GCF_000146605.3 Meleagris gallopavo | reverse complement strand
TTAGTTTGACTCCGCTTTAGGCAGGGACACCTCCAGCAGACCGGGCTGCTCACAGCTCCATGCAGCCTGGCTTTCAATGCTTCCAGGAAGGGGCACCCACAACCTTGCTGGGCAACCCGTTCCAGTATCTCACCACCCTCACAGTAAAGCATTACTTCCTAGTATCTACCCCAAATCTACCCCCTACCAGCTTAAAGCCATTTCCCCTCGCCCCGTTGCAACATGCCCTTATTAAATGTCCCTCCCCAGCTTTTCCGTAGCTCCCAATCGAGAGCTGATGGGCCGCTATAATGTCTCCTTGGAGCCTTCTCTTCTCCAGGCTGAACAGCCCAAGGCTGCCTCAGCCTGTCCCCGTCGGGGAGATGCTCCAGCCCTCTGATCATCTTCATGGCCCTCCCTTGGCTCTGCTCCAACAACTCCATGTCCTTCCTGTGTTGGGGGCTCCAGAACTGGACGCAATAGTAATGTCGAACTTAGGGGCATGGTTTAGTGGGCAATATCGGTGAGAGGTGGACAGTTGGACTAGGTGATCTTAGAGGTCTTCTCCAACCCTCCTTAAAGATTCTGGGATCTATGATTCTATGATGGTAAGAACGGGAGGCAGAAGAGGCACGA
>NW_011227778.1:0-521 GCF_000146605.3 Meleagris gallopavo | reverse complement strand
AAACAAAGCAGAAGAGTCTACTTTTTTCGAAGGAATCTTCCTATTTAGCTACAAGCAACTTTGATTAAATCCATAAATTTGAATGTTTTTGGACAGATCCTTGACAGAGGGACATCTTCAAATGTGTGAATAGGCTTAGCTTTCAGTGGGGAACCACTGCCTTCTGTTTAAAGGGATGGCCTTGATGTAGGTAGGCGAACTGGCATTATTCAGGCTCCATTTTCCAGTACAGGCTTCCTCTAAACTGTGTCTTCACCTGTAAGCGTGCACCTAAATGTTCAGAAAGTCAAAATGTGTAGAAGCAGCTAACTCTGATAGTGATGATGCATTTTGCAGACTGAAGAACTCTTCAAAGGGTGTTTATTATTAAAGTATTTCCAGAAGGTCTGTGTGGTGGTGGGGAGGAATGGCTTGCTTGTCTTTTTTTTTCTTTTTTAATCTCAAATTTCTTTTGACTCAAATGATGCATTGATTTGCAATTAGTCGTGTGAAGTTTTGATATGATTGTCTGGTCAAGTTTG
>NW_011227777.1:0-549 GCF_000146605.3 Meleagris gallopavo | reverse complement strand
TTTAAAGATCTGTTGCCTTACCCCTAAAGCAAATTTGTCCATCATCCTTATTGCAACTTTGTCACCACTAAGAAGATGCCGTCCGAGTTCTACCTTTTGCAAAAACCACCTAAAAATTCAAAACAAAAATAGCTTCCAGTTGAGTGTGAATTCTTCTCTAACATAATCTTAAAGGGAAAGGAGAATACCTAGCATACATTGTGTGTAATGTTTTAATTAGAGGAGGAGGTGATCAGCATAATCAATTCCCAACTGGTTTCAAAATTCAATTTCAAGTTTATGCACATGAAACCTGACTTAGGGATCTTAGAAGAGCAACTCATCTAGTCTCAGATAAAGAGAGTGCTGAGTCAGACTGTTAGGCATGCTGTTTTTGTACAAAGATCACGCTTACCCGTTCCAATTGTTTCATGTAATTCAGAGTACTTGAGAATTTCCTGGTAGTCGCTGACAGACATCCTGGATTCTGCAAGACCTTCAGATCCTCCAAGCACCTGCAGTGAGGAAGAGCAGCAGTGTTCACATCCTACTTAGGACACACTTTTAGAA
>NW_011227776.1:0-635 GCF_000146605.3 Meleagris gallopavo | reverse complement strand
CCTCCAGGGATGGAGCATCCGCAGCTTCACTTGGCAAACTTTCACAGTAACACCGAGAGGGCATTATTTCCAGTTCGCTGCACCTGTGACACCTCGGGCCATTGAGAAGAGATGCAATATGGACATGGGGTCTGGATCAAGGATGCTATTGCACAAGTTACCCACGCACACGCAACGCGCTGCAATTAAGCACGCCGAGCGGGTAAAGCCTCTCCAGTGTGGAGGACGGTGGCTGAAATGTAAACACAGGGAGGCTGAGCTTCCCACAAACCCGCCAAGTCAAGTGTCACGTGCTTTCCTTTTTGTTGGTAGATCTGCAGTTTCATCAGTTTTCCTCCAGTTCTCCAGGACCTCGACTAAGGACATCCCCTTTCCTACACCAGATATATTTCCCATTTTTAGCGTGCTTCCAAGCCTGAACTGAGGAGTGGAAACTGAAGACTCGCTGGTCCTCGCACCTCCCATCCCCAAAGTCCCACTGAACTCACCCACTGCTGGCAGCCGGACGCTTTGAGGCAGGGGGGTCTGACGGCCATCACCTATAGGGTCCCACCTGGGTCTCCAGAAACCGTTGCAGCAGTCGCACTAGAAAAAAGTTGCATTAGAAAATACCCAGGCTCCTAAATCAATGCACC
>NW_011227775.1:0-389 GCF_000146605.3 Meleagris gallopavo | reverse complement strand
CTGTGCCACACATCACACACCCCTTCTCAGCTGCTTGCAAGACCTCACAGAAATGTTTCCTTCATTCACAGCACAATAAAACGTGCTAAATGACTCTGCACATAACCACCAGGGAACACAGGAGCATCAGAAGAACACTCACTTTCTAAGCATCACAGAGGCTTAGTAATCAGCTGTAGCAATGTTTTACAGAGGAGCACAGTTTTAAGTCCTGGGCCCTCTCCATTCCCCTTTCTTGAGGATGGCTCACTTGGTATGGCACTGAGCACATACTTAAACTCTGTGATCCACAGCTGTGACTTACTTAATGATCTCAATCAATCCTACTTAAACAGAAGAGACAAGAAGAGAAATATGCAAATGCACTTCTGGACCACATCTACTTGATA
>NW_011227774.1:0-393 GCF_000146605.3 Meleagris gallopavo | reverse complement strand
AACGGGAGAGGTGGCCAATGCTTTATCTTTACACTGACTCATGGATGGTGGCAAATGCTCTATGGGGATGGTTACAGCAGTGGGAGCAAAATAACTAGGCAAAGAAAGAGTAAACCTATTTGGGCTGCTGAATTGTGGAAAGATATTGCCGCCCGAACAAAGAATATGGTTGTAAAGGTGCGCCATGTGGATGCTCATGTGCCCAAGAGTCGGGCTACAGAAGAACAGCAAAATAACCATCAGGTAGACCAAGCTGCCAGAATTGAGGTGGCCCAAATAGACCTGGACTGGCAGAACAAGGGTGAATTATTTTTTAGCTCGATGGGCCCATGAGACCTCGGGTCACCAAGGGAGAGATGCGACACATAAATGGGCTAGAGACCGAGGGGTGGA
>NW_011227773.1:0-472 GCF_000146605.3 Meleagris gallopavo | reverse complement strand
GATCCTCACGACACAGCAGGAGAGCTGTGTGCTGTAGGTGTGTGTAACCTGTCCTCTAGGTGGAAAACAACCAAGTGCATCCAGCCATGTCCAGTCTTGTTAAGTTCACTGTTACATCTACTACAGCATATCTATGCTCATCAAAAAATAGCATTCCTGCTCCCCCTTAGGAGTGTATATTGTAGCTGTATCTATCTGTTGGAGGTTGGTGGAGTCTGCATGATAGCAACTAGGGACACTAACTGTGATAAGATTCATGGAGTGAACGCCACTCCCAAATTCTTACGCGAACGGGCTCATGACACTGAGAGCCCATTATAACTGAGAAACAAGGGACCATCAGGAGCCATCGAAGGATGAGAGGGGGAAAAGGTATTATTTGCAAAATGCCAAGGTTGGAAGTTACATATGAAGCAAGGGAGAACGTAAATAAATGGAACAGGGAGCAGAAACTAAAGCAAATATATATATA
>NW_011227772.1:0-504 GCF_000146605.3 Meleagris gallopavo | reverse complement strand
CAAGTCCCGTCTCCTTCTCCTCCCTGCACACAAGTCATAACTTCAGCCCCTCAGCAGTTCCCTGAGCCCATGTCACATGGGAGGAATGGGGGACCCAATCTGACCCCCCAGAGCTGGAATGATGATTCTGGTGCTGCATGCCTCCTGCACAGCGCTGAGCACTCAGCCCCTGTCCAGCTCCAGGATCCCACTGGTGGGGCACAGCCACCTTCATCTACTTAGGGAGGAACGCAGCCCATGCTGGCACCTATAGGTGCTCCTACCACTCAAGGACCACAGAAGAGAATTAGTCAGAGACCCACATTTGTGTGCCCCCAGTGTCCCCTGTGAGTGGCAATGTCACTGCGTCCCTGCCCTGTGCTGAGGACACCCAAACAGCCCAATCTCACAGGTGCTGAGGTGGCATCCCGTGGGAACCTGGTGCTGGCGGTGGTGAGGGACTGCACTGCTGCCCTCATCTTTAGCCTCAGCCTCTACTTCATCCTGGATGCCTGCAGCCTCTGC
>NW_011227771.1:0-706 GCF_000146605.3 Meleagris gallopavo | reverse complement strand
GGGTCCCTGTCAGCAAGCCTGTGTTCCAAAGGACCCAAAGCAGCAGTCCCCGCACACCGAGCAAAAGGCCTTCAGTCTGCCTGACACCCTGCACCACCTCTGGGACGTCCTTATGCAATACCCGGAAGCTATGATCTTGATCGGTACTTTGGGAAACTGGTGTACGTCTCGCCTGATCAGGGTTGCCACCGGCTCCTGAGAGCATTGTGAAGACACTAGGCACAGGTAAGCGATCGAGATTCATGCTGCACGGAAGGGACTGCGGGTGGGGAGC
Organism: Meleagris gallopavo; assembly: GCF_000146605.3. Taxonomy (NCBI): domain Eukaryota; kingdom Metazoa; phylum Chordata; class Aves; order Galliformes; family Phasianidae; genus Meleagris; species Meleagris gallopavo. The sequence goes on along the minus strand of NW_011227771.1, from coordinate 432 downwards.
AGGGAACCGCAAAAGTCTGGTCTGTGAGGGCTTCCAAGAAAAGCAGACCTCCAGAGGTCCATCAGCTCTCCCCTGAGACTTGCCCGGCCGTAGGGCTGACACCCAGCCGGAGACTCCCATGCAAAACGGGGCCTGCCAGAGGGGCAGTGAGCCCCACGGGCTGCCCCGAGCTGTCCTGTGAGGCTGGAAAAGCGGCACAGGAATCAGAGCCCTGCAGGGTGATGCTTTGCAAATGAGCCTGCATCCCTTTCTCCGCGCTCATGCCGTGTCATTTCCAGGGAACGGAACAAACGGCCTCAGCTTCCACGGGAACAGAGTGATTTCCACGAAGCACTCCTGTCCATCCGACAGCCTGTGGGTCAAACGTTGACAGTCAGTCGGTGGGGCGGGACACGCCTGAACCTACCAAAGGTTGCTGCACTGAAGGCACCT
>NW_011227770.1:0-576 GCF_000146605.3 Meleagris gallopavo | reverse complement strand
GAAGACTTTGATGCATATCCCTGTCTGCCCCAGAAATCCAATCTCACTAAAAGACTCAGATGGGAGCACCGTGGTACCAAAGTGATGCTGATGTTTTAATTTGTTTAAAGTGAGGCTCTTCGCTTGTATCAAACTTCTCCTGAACCAGTGATTGCCACTATGCCATTCTGAATGCCTACAACTATTTAGTCTTAGTAAACTTCAGCTTCCCTGTCATTCATTGCTACAAGTTATCTGTGTCATGTTTTAATCCAGTGCACCTGCACTCACTTGGGGATTATGGGGAAAGTTAAAATTTAGGAGTAAGGACAGTGCATTCCTCATGCACTGCCCAGAGTCGTAGAATAATAGAATGGCATGGAAGGAACTTTAAAGATCACCTAGTTCCTACCTCTTTGCCATGGTTACCAATCACTGGATCAGGCTGCCCGGGGCCCCATCCAACTTGGCTTTGAACATGGGACATCCACAATTCTAGGCAATCTGTTTTAGAGCCTCACCACACTCTGAGGAAAGAATTTCTTCCTAACATCTAGCCTACATATCCCCTCTTTTAGTTTAAAGCCATTTCCCTTT
>NW_011227769.1:0-464 GCF_000146605.3 Meleagris gallopavo | reverse complement strand
TTTCAGCATTTTTATTGCATCATGATAAAGTATCCGTTTACAATGAATATCCTAGACAATTCTTTGGAGAGAATACCCTGCCTATTCTTTTGATCAAGAAAATTTTCTTGATTTTCTTCTCAAAGTAAATTTCCTTGGAAGGCTACACATTAGCTCTTACAAATTTCAAATCTTTATTCTTTATTATTCATGATGTTGTTTTTAAATTAGATTAAAATTTCATACACAGAAAAATACTGTGAGCCCATCCTTGGTATGTAAAAATGCTCTATATTTTTGCACTCAGTATTTACCAGCATTCTCAATTTCTACTAAAATTGGCTTTCATATGCTGAGAAATACATTCCATGCTGGAGAGGAACTAAGCTTGAAAAACACATTATGACCAGAAAGGTAAGGAGGAATAATTATTATTTTAAAAATAATAAAAAAAACATATAATCACACAAGAGAAATAAAAATGG
>NW_011227768.1:0-477 GCF_000146605.3 Meleagris gallopavo | reverse complement strand
AAGAAAAAGGATGCATCTCGCTGCTCCTAGCTACGCAGGTTTACTCTCATCTATAACTGTGGTAATTTCCTGAGGCAAAACTTCCAGTTTCTCATTCTCTTTGCTGTTTGGTAACCAAATAGCAGATGGCTGGGCTACAATTAGACATACATACATGGCACCACCTGCCAGATACATTTTTTTGTTCACACTGGAACAGCTGTTATTCTCCAATTTTGCAAATTCAGAGTGAAGGAGAAGAGTAATTTTAATTTTTTCTTTGGCAGGTGCTTTAATTCTCTGCACAGTATAATGGTACAAACTCAAAAAAATTTAAGATTATAGCAGATCAGAATGTTTTATAACAGCTTTGCAAGTCAAACAGTGGACATTTAATAAGTTAACTTAAGGAGTCCCACAACCAAACAACATCAAGCTTCAGCCATGTACATCTTTTTTTTCCCCATAAAGAATCTTCTTCTATATTTAGTGACACAA
>NW_011227767.1:0-522 GCF_000146605.3 Meleagris gallopavo | reverse complement strand
GGGAGGCAGGCAGTGGACCTTTCAGGTCCTGCCACAGGGTACGTGCATTCATTCACCAACATATTGTCATCATCTAGTGGCGCGCGACCTGGCCGACTGGAAAAAACCGGATCATGTTAACTTGTATCACTATATTGATGATCTCCTGCTGCCATCCGACTCACTGGAGGCAGTAGGACAGGCGGCGGATTCATTAACCGCCTGTTTACAGCAGAGGGGATGGGCTATAAATCCCCAAAAAGGTGCAAGGTCCGGGCCTGTCCGTAAGATTCCTGGGGGTGGTTTGGTCAGGAAAGACCAAAGTACTGCCCAGTGCTGTCATCGATAAGGTTCAGGCGTTCCCAGTCCCTACAACATCGAAGCAGCTGCAAAAGTTTCTAGGTGTATTGGGTTATCGGCGTTCTTTTATACCTCACCTAGCGCAGCTGCTAAGACCACTGTCTAGACTCACAAAAAAGGGGCAGCTTTGGGACTGGGGGGAAACAGAACAGGACGCTTTTCAACAGGCGAAACTGGCAGTTA
>NW_011227766.1:0-480 GCF_000146605.3 Meleagris gallopavo | reverse complement strand
CTCCAGTGAGTTAGATGTCAGCAGGAGATCATCAATATAGTGATACAAGTTAACATTATCAGGTTTTTCCAGTCGGCCAGGTCACGCGCCACTAGATTATGACAACATGTTGGTGAATGCACGTACCCCTGTGGCAGGACCTGAAAGGTCCACTGCCTGCCTCCCCATGTGAATGCAAATTGATCTTGCGATTCTTCAGTAATTGGGATACTGAAGAACGCATTTGCTAAAATCTAGGACACAATGATAGGTTTTTATCTCCCTACTCAATGTGTTCATTACGGAAGCAATATTGGGTACGGCTGCATGAATAGGCGGCGTGACCTTATTTAATTCTCTGTAATCTACTATCATTCTGCACGTGCCATCCAACTTTCGCACTGGCCATATGGGGGAATTATATGGGCTGTGGGCAGGTCTTATAATGCCCACTTTTTCTAATTCCTGCACCGTTTTTGATATTTCGTCCTGCCCACCCGG
>NW_011227765.1:0-502 GCF_000146605.3 Meleagris gallopavo | reverse complement strand
CGTGCTACTGAGTAACTTTGAGCGTTTGGAATTCCAGAAGACATTAATAAACAGCAACTGAAGAGGACTTGTTTCAAATTACTCATGGGAAATCTGTGCTTTTTACTAACCAATCTCAACCTACTACCATGGTTGCTGCTACTGAAACTTTTACTGTTCAAGAAGTCATCTTTTAGTTCCATGCTCTGAGACAACCAGAATAGTGCTCTCAGTCTTTGGAATTTAACAGACAGATATATAATATAAAATCCTATAGATCCAAATTTCTCTCATGCAGTATTACGGCTGGCTTTGAAACCTGCAGCACATTCAGTGAGTGGGGGCCACGTGTTTCCCACATAGCTGGATTTGGGCTTTGGCACAAAACACAGTTCTTGGCAGTTGCTCTCTTTGGAACAGCACCAACCTACCTGTTAAGGGAGCTTCCTGAAGATTCTGTGCTCTCTGAGAACCATCTGAACCGTCTGTTCCACAGCTTTTAGCAGGCCTCCCATGAGATGAT
>NW_011227764.1:0-717 GCF_000146605.3 Meleagris gallopavo | reverse complement strand
CCTGACCCTGCACTTGGATTTGTGCCCACTGCTCAGCCTGTTGAGGTCTCTGTGGATGGCATCCCGTCCCTCTGCTGTGTCACTGCACCCCACAGCTTGGTGTCCTTAGGGTGCACTCAACCCACTGTTGATGTCCCTGATGAAGGGGAAACCCAGATGCTTGTACAAAGTGGGCGTAGAAGCCCTTGGAGCAGCCCTGCGGAGGACTCGGGGATCCTGGTGGACAAAGAGCTGGACATAAGCCAGTAGTGTGCACTTGCAGCCCAGAAGGCCAACTGTATCCTGGGCTGCATTCAAAGAGGAGCGACCAGCAGGGAGAGGGAGGTGATTGTCCCCCTCGACTCGGCTCTGGTGTGCGGCCCCATGTGCAGCACTGCGTCCAGGCCTGGGGCTCCAGCACGGGAATGATGTGGAGCTTTTGGAGCAGGTCCAGAGAAGGGCCACGAAGATGATCAGAGGGCTGGAGCACCTCTCTTAGAAAGAAATGTTGAGGGAACTGGGATTGTTTCTGTGGGAGAAGAGAAAGCTCTGGAGATAGCTCATGACAGCCTTCCAAGACTCGAAGGGAGCGCATAAGCAGGAGGGGGCAACGGCTGTTTAGGAGGGTGGATAGCGATAGGACAAGGGGAAATGGTTTTCAAGTGAGACAGGGGAGGTTTAGGTTGGTTATTAGGAGGCAGCTTTTCACGCCCAGGGTGGTGACGCACTGGAATGTGT
>NW_011227763.1:0-490 GCF_000146605.3 Meleagris gallopavo | reverse complement strand
TTGCCTTGCTTCCCTGAGTACTCACAACTGTATTTCTATTGAGAGGGATTAATAGAAGGAAAGTAAGTGATAGCATTGCTTGTATTTTTCATCGCTGTTGTAACAAGATTTACTTGAGCATCAGGATCCAGAAGTTTGTATTTCTTTCTGTGCAGGTTTTTCTTCTTCTTTTAGAATTTCTTGATTCTTACCTTAAATACAGCTTTTAAGATCTCTGAGCTAACATCTTTGTTACTCTTAGTGAGAATGATTTTGCTTGCCAAGATAAAATGCATACTCATTTTGTCAGGAAATATATCAAGAGAGAGGAAAGTGTGTGTCTTTTCTCTTTTTTTGGTAGAGATGAAGTGTGTTTTGTTAGTATTTTGATGTAAACTGTGTTTAAGTGGAACTAATTAAATATCTAGGGGCAAGGAGGTAACATGGTCATTGTATCTGGTACAAATAATCTGTAATGAGGTAACGCATCCTATATAATACACTCACACAT
>NW_011227762.1:0-528 GCF_000146605.3 Meleagris gallopavo | reverse complement strand
CAAGATTTCTCCTAATGTTTCAGTAACCCTGGTAGAAGACATACTGGGTACACAGAGACCCAGAGCTGACTGACAGAGAAATGGCCTAGTTTTTTACTGTTCTGTTGGTTTTTTTACAATGACTTTTGTAGTAGAAGTTGCTTATTGTGCTATCTCTGCCACGATTAATATGCATGGTATATTAATGTGTGTTTGCAAACAGATTGTGAAGAATCTGTTTTATTTTGAATATATATATTTTTTCTTTTTCTGTTTCCCGTCTTCGATTCTTTCATGGTATCAGGAGAACTGACACTGTGGATGGGGTGCTTTGCTTTAAAAGAGCTGACTGAGCAGAGCTTTTTGAAAGATGTGATCTGATGACAGTCAAGGGTTTTAGGGCAGGAGAAGGAAAAAACTTTTTAGAGTTCAAGGAAGATGTATATGGATGCTGTAAACCTGCTGAACATGTAGGAAGGGATGACAGTGTTCTTTTTTTTTCTATAGCTAAGGATTGTTCTTGAGAGGAAAGATCTGTTCTTTACTGGT
>NW_011227761.1:0-419 GCF_000146605.3 Meleagris gallopavo | reverse complement strand
TCAGCTGATGTTTCATTTACTCATTTTAGCGTTGCTCACTTTTCTGTCTGTATGATGCAGTGACTCTAGTTTGGAAAAAAAAATAAAAAAAAAAAACCAAAACCAACAACAAACAGATAGACTCTGAATTCAAGCCTGCAAACAACCACCTTTGTCAGAAGTGATATAGAGGAGAACATTTCCTGCACTACATTGTACAAACGACTGACAAAATGTATGTAATAACCCAACTTACAGTGTACAATGTTCTGCGTGATGCTACTAATGTTCAACTAGTAAGGAGGACATAGAAAAGAGATACAAGTCAAAGCAGAAAGAGGATACCAAATAATCAAAATAAACAAGAAAATCCACCTTGCTGCTAAGGGGCAAACTATTGCCAAACAGGACATTTAATTAAATAAATGTTTTTTGCACCT
>NW_011227760.1:0-527 GCF_000146605.3 Meleagris gallopavo | reverse complement strand
CTCCGCAGGCCAGAAGGATCCGCTCCCCACTTTCTGTCACGCTCTCTCTCCCCTGGGGAAGCGAAACAAATGTCCGCTCCCCGAACTTCCAACAGCCTTATTAGAGAGGGTTTTTGCTCTCCACTCTTTTCCTCCGAGCATGCACAAGCGTAGCCATGGAGAACAACACCAAAAAAGAATTGCCGCTCGAAATGAAGGCAGAGACGTCGTATTCACAGCTAGGCCTAGTGCATTCTGCATGTACCCGAGGCGAAGTGCAAACCGCTCCTCTCCGACGTGCGGACACGAGACCGCTCGCGCGTCGGAGAAAAGCAGCAGGCACAAGTCGCCCGTTCTCGGCAAGTGAGAAACACGAGAGCGCTGCTGACGGCTGAAAGCGGCACTCGGGGAGAAGCGCGATTTCTCGACCAGCGTCGGCAAACTCTCCGGAGCGGTTCAGCGCGAGTGCCGCTTTCTACGCATGAGAGCGAAGCAGTGCAATTCCGATGCCGAGAACGTGCGAATTCAGCCTCCTGCACTACCTCCGT
>NW_011227759.1:0-651 GCF_000146605.3 Meleagris gallopavo | reverse complement strand
ATTTGCAGCGTGAGCTCCCTCTGCAAAATGAACTCAGGGAGCTCCCAAACCCTCTGCTGACCGTATGAGAAGTGCTCAGTGAGTACAAGGCAATGTCTTTCATTTTACCTCTTCCCTGGGGCCTCTTGGCATGGCCTGTCATGTACAGAATGTACATGGCCACAGCAGGCAGGCCTGTGGCCAAATTCTGTGCTGGCAGCACAGTCTTTTATGACCACTAGGAACATTCCCAGTTACAGAGCTGCCACAACTTGGGCACAAAATATACAGACCCACCTGGGAGAACAGAAAATAAAGAAGCAACTTACCTCCCCTTATCCAGCTCCGCTCTCACATTTACAAGTGAAACTACAAGTTCAAATGCCATGAAAAAAGGAGGGGATGAGATGCAGCAAGCACAGGGAGCAGGCAGGTAGGCACAGCAAAGCAGCAAACAAAGACCAATCTCTGAGAGGGGGGGCTGCTTACAGAAATAAACCCGGGGCCTGCCTACAGAAAGCCCACACCTTTCACTCCCACTAAAGCTCCACCATTTTGACAGCCAAGCCAATAACTACCACTTCACTTCTCATGACTCTTCCCTGAGCTCCAGAACAAATAGTTACTCGAGGTCGCCTATTGCAACTGCAACTGCTCATAACTAATAATCAA
>NW_011227758.1:0-459 GCF_000146605.3 Meleagris gallopavo | reverse complement strand
GCTCTTCTCTTCAGCTACACTTCAGCTCCTCTCCCTCAGTGTTAGCCACTCCTCTTCTGCTCTTCTGCTGTTCTTTCTCCCTTGTATCCTCCCTCACTCCTGCATCTGTACTCCTCTTCTGCTTTTCTTTCTTACCTGTATGCTCTTTTTGCTCTTTTTCTCCCTACATCCCGAGTGCCAGCATTACGGAGTCAAATATTTTTTGATGCCAGTTATCACTGTCTTTATATCATGGACTCTTCGTCCAGCCTTTGATGTATCCTGGGGCACTGCATTAAATCTGAGATGTCAGCAGACCTGCTGGATGCTTTGCTTGCCATGGGTGAGTGCTGTGCTTTTGCACATGCATTTTCATCGTGGCAAACAGAGTGGGGTTTTTTTGGGGGTCTTTCTGAAAGTTCTTTTTGTTTTGGTTTGGTTGGCGGTGGTTGCGGTAGCTAATGGCAATACCATTCCCGT
>NW_011227757.1:0-519 GCF_000146605.3 Meleagris gallopavo | reverse complement strand
GAGGGAAGATGATTGAACCATTTCCATGACATCCATAATGAAGCTGCTCACATACCAACCCTCTTTTCTTCTCACATCCTTTGACTGCTCCCTACAGTAGTCAGACATCCACAAAACTTAATTTGTGGGAAGGCAAAGGCAGAAGGAGAAAATTAAAGATAATCGAGGTAGCCTGCCTTGACATTTTCTATACATTGTTTCTGTAATGGTAAAACTGACTTCAGATAATCCAATTATTATAAAATGTTTACAGACCTGGTTTTGGTTTAGATTCAAGGTGCAAGAAAGATGTGTTTTTGTCTTTCTTTTTTGTTGTTGGGTTGTGTTTTTTGTTGTGTTTTTTCCCTCTAGACAATGAGCACTATCATGTTTTGTTTTCTAATAGTTTTATGTCCTTCTTATACTGTGGTGCCCAAAATAGCACACGGTGCTTGAGGTGAGGCCGCACCAGTTGCAGAGTGGAAGCAGAGAGAAGAGAGGGAGAGACTCAGAATTAAAAGCGCATGTACCTCTTTCACC
>NW_011227756.1:0-531 GCF_000146605.3 Meleagris gallopavo | reverse complement strand
GGATGCAGGGCAGTGCCTTCATGACTGTATTGTGTCCAACAGGTGGCAGCAGAGCTGCGGTGCTCCCAAGTGCCGTAACAACTGCACGGAGAGATGTGTTGGTCTCGGTGGAAACAGCAAGGAAGTGGAATGTGCATTTCCCGGCATGCCCCGGAACCTCACTTTGCTGACTGGTCATTGTCTGCCCAGCAGGTAAGGGCGATGCACACCCGCCAGCGTTTACCCATTCCAGAGCCCGGCACAATAGGGTTCCCCCAGAGCTCTGAATTGCGCTTCATGGTGCCCAGAAGGCTGCCTATCCTCTTTGTTCTGTGTCTTGCTTGTCTCTGGTCTTGCACTGTTTTCACTATTACATTCTCTTCGTCCTCCCGTATTTTGTGTCCTTGCCCCATTCTCTTGGCCTAATGACCCCTTGGCTTTGTGTTGCCACATTCATGTCGGCATTCAGTTTGGCGTTCCCTGCCGTATTGTCTGGGCCGTCATCCTTGGTATTCCTTCCATGTTCTCTTGGCCCTTGCCTTTGCCTGGGCA
>NW_011227755.1:0-614 GCF_000146605.3 Meleagris gallopavo | reverse complement strand
CCCTCTCCTCTCCTCACCTCACCAGGTCGCACTGAGCCAGGTCTGAGCCTGGCCTGGCCTAAGCCGGTCCTGGCCCCCTAGGTCACAATGGCTGCTCCGTGACACCCTTTGTGAGGCAGTCACTACCTCACAGAGGGGTGAGGGCGTGGGCCCTCGGCACCCAAGCAAGATGGCAGCTGTTGCAGGCAGTGCAGAAGCGGGAGGAAGGTTTGCCTCCTTCAACCTGCTGGCAACACTGCCCTTGCCAGAGGCAGGAACAGAGCTGTCCCTGCCCAGGACTGCAGCCCTGGAGCCTCACTCGGGCACCACTGCTCCTCCACCCCAAGCCAGTTTCCAGCTTCTCCGTGAAGCTGAGGCCAACGCTCACAGGCCAATAAAGAGCTAAGCCCGCTGTGGGCAGCTTTAGCAACTTTTCCCCCAAAAGTGTTCTTTGAAGCCCAGAGCTACAAACCATCCAGCCCACTCACTAAAGATTGTATTCTGTTCAATTTCCATCCATGCAACGCAGCTTCAACTTTTGGTTTTGCTGGATTCTTCTCTTCAATTTCCGAACAACTGAAAAAGGAGGCCAGAGACATTTTCTGCATCTGTGGAATGCTTTCAGGAATGGAAAT
>NW_011227754.1:0-507 GCF_000146605.3 Meleagris gallopavo | reverse complement strand
TGATTTTTTAGCACACGCTTTGTGGTTTTCCAGTAATACATAATGACTATGAGATAACGATTAAGTGAAGATTACATGCAATTCTGATTTCTGGGCAGTAATTTATAACATGATAACTATGTAATGACAACGCTTAAGCACAGCCTGCAGCATTATCCTCCTTAACCATTCTATCAAAAGAACACGAACCTTCTAAAGCAAGCTATTTTGTCTAACCCAAGAAATCATGGTGTCAACCTAGTATCATTTATTTTGGTGCTCTAATCCAGTAAGATTAATTAGCAGGCCCCAAAATAAGTCCTTATTCAGTTCAGCTCTAGCAAAATCTTTGATGGATACCATAAGGAACTTCAGAATAAAGAAAGAGAATGTACAAAGAAATTGGTGAAAATCCTTCCGGCAAGTGAACGTGCTGGACAATCTACTCCTGGTTGTTTTTTCTTTTCTTTCCTCCCTCCCTCCCCCCAGTTTTAATTTCTGCAATTGAAGGAAACTGTAAAGGCTTTG
>NW_011227753.1:0-540 GCF_000146605.3 Meleagris gallopavo | reverse complement strand
GCCTACTGTATATACCTGCACTTACAGTGCTTTCATGTATTCGCTGTTCACTCCTAGTAAAAGTCTAATACATTGCAAATGATAGCAAAACAGGAAAGATGGTTTGGCTATTTTGTCACATGATCTTACAAGGGAGAAACCTGTCGAGTGAAGCAACAGGTAGAGAACAACCATGTCATACACACAGTGTATTCCTTCTGGGGTCCATTGCCTTCCCCCTGCCTTTAGTGTCATCAGAAATTGGGCAGTGTCACTCTGTCACCGGTTCTTCTGGAACACAAATGTTATTTCTTCCCAAAATATAATCTCTGAAGGTAAGAGTTTTTAATCTAACTTTTGGCAACAGAAGTTAGGTATCTCCTCTAAGTTAGTCACATGTTTTTTCTCCATATTCTATGAGGAAAAATAAGTTTCTCTTATGCCATTTGTCTCTTACTAAGATCTTTATTCAGGTCAGCTTCCATGTTTTATCTCAAGAGTTCTACTTTTTTCTTTTTTCCCAATTCACTCACCCATCCCACTGGAAGGGAGGGAGGGTGC
>NW_011227752.1:0-520 GCF_000146605.3 Meleagris gallopavo | reverse complement strand
TTTTTTTTTTTTTTAGTTGATCTCCTCTGCATCACCTGGTGAACACCAGGTACTGCAACTCTTCACCTCTGGTGAGTCTGTTCAATATTTGAACCAGAAACTTATCATTTGACTCCAGGGCTTGCTTGGATCATTAAGAGTTTTTAAGTTGTATGAAAAGTCAAAGATATTTGGGCTTTTTCCCCCTACTTTTTTTTCTTTTTCTTTTTTTTTTCCAAAAATATGATTAACATCTAGAAATTCTAGAAATTTTTATCTATGCATACCATTTATTTTACTTGACTGTTATCCTTGTATTGCAAAGGAGCTTCATAACAAGCCTTTAGTAATGATGTTTAAAATTAATTTTTCAAGTGTGTAGATATTGAAAAACAAAGATGGGCATTAGTAGGATTTATAAAGCTGTGTCAGGTAGGTACATTCCTCTTTAAGAGGCTCATAGCCAAATGCATGAAGAACTGTGCCCACATGCAAATACTTTGTTTTGGCAGATGAGTGTGCGTTTCCTAACCTGGTAACC
>NW_011227751.1:0-557 GCF_000146605.3 Meleagris gallopavo | reverse complement strand
GGTGTAGGGAACTGCTTTGGCAGGGGGTTGGTCTCGATGATCTCTAGAGGTCCCTTCCAACCCTACAGTTCTGTGATTCTGTGAAATGGTCCGTTATTGTATGGAGGTTTGGGGGGAAAACAAATCAGGGCAGATAGTTTATTCTGGCCGATATTTGGATCCTTTGAGGACTGGATATGCCAGGCCTTAAATATTGATGTTAATTCTAAAAGCCATTTAGCGATGAGGAAAGCGAATACGCTAGTCTACGGATTGTGCCAGGAACCCGAACTTTTCTATTTAACCTTAAAGAAAGAGACAAAAGAAAAGATGAGAAAGGAGGAAGAAATCCCCTGGTCCCCCTCCTCCTTATGTATCCCCTGAGCTTCCTGCGGCTCCCCAACCTGCCTCTGCACCCCAGGCTCCAGTAGAGGCTCCAGTAGAAGATGAGGGGATAGAGTGCGATGATACAGAGGAGTCAGATTATCCTGACTCACCTGGACTGCGAAGGAGAACCAGGAGCCAGACCAAACTAAGAAGTTCCAGGGAGGAAAGTTGTTCCCCTTAGAGAAGTCCCA
>NW_011227750.1:0-478 GCF_000146605.3 Meleagris gallopavo | reverse complement strand
AGGACCTGTAGCTGTGAGCCCAAACCCTGGCTCCAGCCAACAGCCGCATCCAGGCTCTCTGCTAGCTGGGATGCTCTCCCTGCTGCTACCTACGTGAGAAGGGCAGAAAGGCTGCAGATAAGAACTGAGAAACACGTTGTACATCAGCCTGGTACTATTGTACTCTAGTCTAAGAGAAACAACTAACAGGCATACAAACATCTCCAGATACTCATCTTCAGTGCTTATCGCAGTGCTGAGTGACGAGGCAGAGCTCTCTATTTGTGCAGTAAGCTGGGGAAGGAGGAAGAAGATCTCTCTCCAGGGATGGAGAGAAGTTGTGGTGTTGCATCTTAAGAAAATTCATAGCAACCTGTTCAGAGAAATTAGTTTCTAAAGAGCCAGTCTCACACGCCAACAGTAAGAACTAAGGGTTCTTCAAACCCTCCCTCTTTTCCCTTTCTTTTACATATGCAAAACCATGAACAAATTTGCCATC
>NW_011227749.1:0-473 GCF_000146605.3 Meleagris gallopavo | reverse complement strand
TAATTTTTCGTTACATATGTGACACTGTGACAAAGTTTTAAAACAAAGAGCCTGTAGTAGTTCCAATTACTGTCAAAATTCTTTTTTTACCTAAAAAAAATAAATAGAAACCAGTGCTTTCCCTAAAAAAGAAATTTCAGAAGTACAATAAGCAATTTTGATGTGAGGCATTAGTCTTGTATAGGTATAATTGTATATTATAATTAGTATATGGTTCAATCCTTAAGTGGAACATATCAATATGTGAATTAGGGATGTCTTTTTTTTTCTTGTTTTTTTTTTTTTGTTGTTTTGTTTTGAGTTGCCTTTTAGAACAAATTTTCACTGTACAACAGTGATGTACAAGCATTGGTGACCACCCTAGTAGAGGCAATTTCAGGAGTATGTTCCAATTAAAAAAAAAGACACAAATATATTTGTACCTGGAATTTGCAAGAAGCAGATGCTATGTGTGGATTAAAAGTTTGATTTAT
>NW_011227748.1:0-342 GCF_000146605.3 Meleagris gallopavo | reverse complement strand
GCAGCAGAAGGGGAATTGCCTTCACCTGTGCTCCGTGGCTGACTCATTGCTCACCTCAGGCAACTAATCAGAGGTTCAGGCCATGATTCAGCAGCCCCATACATAGGGTATTCTTCAATCCCATATATTAGATTCCACCTGGAGTGTATTCCCTTCTATTTTTACATATCATGACACCACACCTGTTATTCTGACAGAATCCTTTTTAAAGTCTTTGTATTAATCCATCACCTAATTCTTAAATAGTTATTCAACAGTGTCTGGCTTAAACAAAACATAAGAGTAACTACAACTAATTTTAATCTAGGAAATCACAAAAATCTCTAAATAAAAATTAGATCT
>NW_011227747.1:0-400 GCF_000146605.3 Meleagris gallopavo | reverse complement strand
ACACGTCATTAAAATGCCTGGGGTACTAAAATGCTGAATTTTTTTTTCTAAGAAGGAGGAGTAGTATGGCTACATAATAATGTGGAAAAAGATAGCTAAGCTAAAAATTAGCCACAACCTAAAATAAAGGAAAATGTATTTTTTGAAAGAAAAATTGTGTTTTACAGGAATTGTGACTTGTAGACTAAAATAAAATAAAATAAAATAAAAATACAAACCTCCTTTCTGGAAACACAACTATAGTATTTCCATTTTTGGAAATGCATCTGCTCAACATTGACGCATTTTTGAGTGATCTCTTCTGACCTACCATTGCCCTTTTTGTTCAGCATCCAATTCCATCAGCCCCATCAAAATGTGGTATTCCCTAAACTACCATTAAGTTGAATAATACATGCAT
>NW_011227746.1:0-592 GCF_000146605.3 Meleagris gallopavo | reverse complement strand
CCAATACCTTGCTATACACTAGTATTTACTTCTTGAAGCTGCGTCTATCTGCACTTCAGAACAACTCAAAAGTAGATTTTATAAGTTGCTGAATGGGAATTGTACAAACAATGTGTGCACTAGCAGAGAGGCTTCACCAAATTTCCAAACTGCAGACCTAATCATAGAATCATAGAATGGCTTAAGTTGGAAGGAAAAGATCATCAGGCTCCAACCCCTTGCTGTGGACAGTGTTGCCATGGAAGGGGCTGCTCAGGGCCCCATCCAACCTGGCCTTGACTGGAAGCCTCTGGGAATGGGTCATTCACAGCTTCTCTGGGCAACCTGTTCCAGTGCCTCACCACTCTCTGAGTAAAGATTTTTTTCCTAATATCTAACATAAATCTCCCCTCTTTTAGTTTAAAACCATTCCCCCTTGTCCTATCATTATAAGGTCATGTAAAAAAGTTGGTCCCCCTCCTGCTTGTAAGCTCCTTTCAAGTACTAGAAGGTCTCAGTGAGGTCTCCTGGAGCCTACTCTTTTCCAAGCTAAAGAAGCCCAAGTCTCTCAACCTTTCTTCATAGGAGAGGTGCCACAGCCCTTAGATCATGT
>NW_011227745.1:0-380 GCF_000146605.3 Meleagris gallopavo | reverse complement strand
CTCACAAACTCTCCAGCATTTCCCTTTCATACCGCAAGGGGGAAGTCAGCTCTCCCTGCCCTTCCCCTCACAGCTGTTCCCACACACAGCCCTCCCACACACAACTTCCTCATTCCCCCATTTCCTGGCAAAACCCCACAACCCCTCTGTCCTTTTTCTGAACCAAAATGCATTTTCCCCCATCGCCAAAAAATGAACAAACCCAACCCAAACTCTGCTCTTTAAACCCTCTTTTAAAACCTGGTGTGAGCGTCAGGCAAGCTGTGTCCTGACACAGAAAGAACCTTGGTGGTAATTAAAAACAAAACAGCAAACATGATTGGGATGACCTCACAGCTGTGTCTCTGTCCTTCAGCCCTGACGTCAGTGCTGGGTGCTGT
>NW_011227744.1:0-410 GCF_000146605.3 Meleagris gallopavo | reverse complement strand
ACAGAAAGCAATGACTCCATACGGATGACAGCCAAAACTAGACCCTCGGATGGTAAGTAGCTGCATAATCCTTCAAAACACAAAGCAGTCTAGCTGAAGTTTTTGGCCCTGAAAGCATTCCCCCAGCAATCTTTATATGAAGATCTCAGCAGTGAATTATGGCATCGAGTTAATTAAAGGTGATAGAATTTAGTGTATCATCATGTACAAATTAAAAATCTCAGTTGTTCTATTCTTCCAGATAAACATTTTTCACATGTTTTGAACCAGTAAGACAAGGACATCCAGTGGTTCTAAGGACAATAATAGCATACGTTAGTGAGGGATATTTAAAAGGTGTACATGTTATTAAAACTTGTTTAGAACATGCAATTAAACTTAAGTGCTATTTTCTTTTCCACGCAGAACTT
>NW_011227743.1:0-390 GCF_000146605.3 Meleagris gallopavo | reverse complement strand
GTGGCTCTGCTGCTGGCCGAGCGCGCTCTGGCGCCCGAGGGTGTCCCGAGGGGGAGCTCAGAAGATGGGTGCTGGGAAAAGCGGGAGCCTTTCTGCTCCGGCTTCCTGCTGCTCCCCGCAGATGGATCCCGGTTCCCGGCGGAGACCCCGGCCGGAGCCCGGAGGCTTCGGGTGTCTTTTTCTTCGCGTGCTCTCCCACGCGGTCCCGGAGGGGTGTTGCATGTGGCCTGGAGAGCTTGGGAAAGCTGCCGAGTGCCGGGGCTCCAGGTCGCCCTGTAGCTTGGGCAGTCGCGGCCCGAGTCTGCCATCCCACGAGCTGAGCCCTGCCCCGTCTCCGAGCGAGGAGATCACAGCGTGCCGTGGGAACATCCCTCTGCTGTTCTTGATTCC
>NW_011227742.1:0-369 GCF_000146605.3 Meleagris gallopavo | reverse complement strand
TAGCTTGATAGAGATACCCTGCTCTTCGCATTAATTTTTCTTCTTTTTTTTTTTTTAACTAGCATATGTGGAATAGTCAGTGAACACAAATTTTATCAGTCAGATATAGTTTGACATTCTTAACACTTTTTTAAAACTTTTACAAAGCCCTGTTTACCATATGGTGTAAGTGGGTGTGCAGGAAACGACACTGTTTCACGAAGTCTGATATACACTTTACAACTTTTCCATGAAGTGAGTGTGAAAGTTTCCTTTTAACAGTGTGCTGAGGGCAATCTTTTGAAGCACGGGTGTGTAATGTTGGACAACATTATGTACATTTCTGTAGGTGAGAGGTTTTTTCAATCACTTAATTCTTTAGCTTTTCTT
>NW_011227741.1:0-372 GCF_000146605.3 Meleagris gallopavo | reverse complement strand
TTTTATGGCAGTGTGTTGCAAGGGACTCAGGACACTAAATCAACTGCTGCCTTGCATGGATGTTCGGATGGTTCATATCCACTGTTACACCTACCCAGACTGGCTACGTTAAGGCCATTACCAGCCTCCCCTGCCCCATATTGCTAATGTGTTTTATGGTTGGAGTGTTTACTGACTTGCATGCACAGTGTGCATTGTGTCTGTACTGCTCTTATCAGCTGTAGAGTTCTTGGACTTGATACTAAGATCGCATTAACGAGTGTTTTTTTACCCACACATTCTCACACAATATTTGTAAATGTATTATGAAAATGAAAAAGCAAGTTGTCTTTTTTTTTTTTAAACTTGCCTAAGTGCTGGCCATGGAAATGA
>NW_011227740.1:0-391 GCF_000146605.3 Meleagris gallopavo | reverse complement strand
AAAGAGTCAAATAGATCTGTCAGTAGGCAGTGTCCTGGGACTATCTTATCCTTAAAAGGAACAAGAAGTTCATTTTTTGTCTGTGGTTTAGCAATGGAGCTTGTGTATTTGTTTTTCGTTATCATTTTTTTTCCCTAGGTGGCCTCCTATGCACTAAAAATAGCCTCATCATGGTAAAACACAAAACAGAATCTTCCTTAAAACCCACCCTTCTCCTGGGTGTTTGCCTCATCCAGTTCTTTGGAGATCAGGGTGACTCATGTAAACTGTATCAACATGGTTCATCTTTCTTTTTCTCTTTTTTTTTTCCTTTACTTAATCGTCAGTGCTTGAACAGAGAGGAAAATGGTTGAAAAGCATTTCAGGGTGGCAGCAGGAGGTGAGGAACTTG
>NW_011227739.1:0-378 GCF_000146605.3 Meleagris gallopavo | reverse complement strand
ATTGTATGCATCCTTGTTGTGTTTTAATTATGTTCTGCGTCTCTTCTGATTTCATTTTGCAGCCTGATGGAGTTGAAGGATTGCCTGGGCTCCTCCAATCAGTGGTGTGAGATGTGTCCAGCAGGTAATGAACATCACGCACCCCATGTTGGTGCGCTGCTTGTATGCAGGAGGTTTGCGATGTGATCCGCTCCCCCCATGCTGACCATCCACAGCTAGATCAAGTTGCTCAGAGTCTGAGCCAGGCTCACCTTGAAAGGGCCAGCCCATCCACCATGTCTCTGGCAACCTGTGCCACTGCCTCAGCACCCTCACTGTACAAGACATTTTCCTTAGATTTCACCTCCATTTTCCCTTGTTCTTTCCTTGAGGTATTGA
>NW_011227738.1:0-324 GCF_000146605.3 Meleagris gallopavo | reverse complement strand
ATTCTCTGCTGCGGAGGGAACACACGCAGGGTTGTCCTCCATATGCAAGCAAGGAGAGGTTGAGAAAAAGCACTATGGTGCATATACCTTTCACCAGGCAGCCTAACAAATGACACATTCTGGAAATTTAAAGTCTCTGTGATTTTATCTACAGTAAACTTTTTCTTCCCTATTCATTCTGAATAGAAGTGAAGAAAAAAAACAAAGGTATTTTTACCCATCTGCAGTAAGAACCAAACTTACGGCTGATTTTATGAGGTGCAAGGCTCTAATGAATGAAACATTCAACTGTTTAAGCCATACACGCAGAATGCCTGGAAACCA
>NW_011227737.1:0-403 GCF_000146605.3 Meleagris gallopavo | reverse complement strand
AATCAACCAACTCAAAATAGCTTAAAAACAATTAAAAAAAACCAATCCCCTTTTTTTGAAAATAAATCAACTAGAAAAGAAATCAGTTATGACCTGTTGTGGAAAAAAAACATCAGTGGAGATCCAGGTGATCCCACATGGAAGGACCCTAAAATGCAGTTTTAGTCATTGGAAGTATATTGCACTGGATGAAGACAGAAAACCATGACTTAAAAGGACTTAATGGAAAATCTAAGGAAGATTTAGGTCCACTCCCATTAGGAGTGGATGTGAAGACATCTTTTACTTTGCTGACTGTCATATTAATAACTGGAATTCCTAGGGTCTGGTAGCATTAGGTGACCTATTTGATCAGTGAAGGTGGATACAGATAAGCGCACGGGCAACAGACGATAATGTGAAA
>NW_011227736.1:0-331 GCF_000146605.3 Meleagris gallopavo | reverse complement strand
GTTAAGGAAACAAAAAAAAAAAAAGAAAAAGACACAGGCTTCTGGTAATGCTATGTAATTTTCCATGGAGCTGAGGAGACATGACTAAAAGCAATAAAATCAATGGGGTAGTGAAAAGTATTCTAAACTGATTTCTTTCCATTGCACTAATTTCAAACTAATTTATGCTTATTTTATTTTCTGGGAATAATGTGTTGGGAAGTCACAAGAACTGATATTTAAGTTCTTTTCTAATTTCCCAGTTCAGAAGACCTATGCGTAGTATTAAACAAAGCAATTTCTTTATATATGGACTACTGTAGATATCTGAATATCCACATCAGAAGTCTAA
>NW_011227735.1:0-418 GCF_000146605.3 Meleagris gallopavo | reverse complement strand
ACTGTCACCACGGTGTCACCGTCACTCAAGTGTCACCGTTACGCAGGGTCCACCCCACAGACCACATTGTTCCCACGGGCGGGGTGGCCACCCTTACTTTGTAATGAAGGTTTATTTTTTGATAAGGAGGGATTGGGGGATGCCCCCCCCACCAGCCCCCTGCAAATAATAAAGGGCAGAGGAGCAGCTGTGCGGCTCCACGTCTCACAGTGGAGGGGGAACTTTGAGGACAGAGGTCACTGCACTTCTCTTTTAAATGTATGACACATGAGGCACTTACTAGAATATGCAATTAACCCTGAGTTCCTAAAATCAGGATGTATTTCTCTCCTCGGAACACAGTTCCAAATGAACTGTTAGTATAATTTCAGAAATGTCCTTAGGATATTTTATGTACATCTATAACACTAACAGGTGA
>NW_011227734.1:0-615 GCF_000146605.3 Meleagris gallopavo | reverse complement strand
AAGCAATGCATCCTTGCTGCATGGACAAAACACTTCTCTGCCCTGCTGACCTAGAGGGAGATGTGTTGTGGTGCAAAAGTGCTTGCTAATGTCTTTATTCCTATGGAAATCTTTCTGAAGAGACTCTCCCTGTGCAAGGCAATTTACAATCTAATTTTGCATTGCCACGGGTGACCCTTTTGGCGTGGGTCCTCCCCATCTGGGCATGCTGTCGGCAGGCTTGAGCATCACTCGCACCAGGCAATCCCGTCCTGAGAAGAGGAGGAGCGAGGCACTGTAAAGAAAAGCAGCAAGGCCGTCAACTCAGAAGGACGGACCTTATTCCGTGGTGCTTTTTAGGTTAGAGCAGGGCTCTGGAAGGCAATACTCTCCTTCCACAGAATAACTGATGGTGTGCTATAGTTTCCGTGCCTGGAGACTGTGATGAGAGCGCACAATGCCAAATAAACACAGAAATGTCTGATCCAGAAGAGTAAGCTGTGGGTGAAGACATCTGCAAGCAGCAGAACATCCCACCTGGCTTCTTAGGGAACGAACAGAGGCTCGTGGGGTAGTCTGAGAGACAGACCTTGATGGAGAAGGACAAAATGTGTCCCCCGGGCAAAGCAGGTCCAG
>NW_011227733.1:0-395 GCF_000146605.3 Meleagris gallopavo | reverse complement strand
TCACCTCAGCAGCAGCAGCAGCTCTCATAGAAGCCTTCTTCAGTTGCACTCTTCTCTCTTTTCGTTGTCTTCTTGCTATAAAAGCAAGAATAAAACGGAATTCATTTTGTCAGCAGCAAAACTGCAGAAACAGGGGTACCATACAAACAGATGGCAGAAAACAGACAAAGGAAAATTGGAAGCCTCTCAGTGAATGACAGTTCCAGTGGAAAGGTGCAGAAGACCAGCATGGAGTTAACGGAAAGAGGCGGGGTCACACACTGTGGCACCTCACTGCCTTTGCACTTGGTAGCCTTCAACTCTTTTCCCCTCTCCGTAGAGAGAAGGAAAAAGCAAAGCAAACCTCTGCAACTTCAGCGTGCTTGATAAGGGCAGCTCCTACCCTACAGGGCGGG
>NW_011227732.1:0-386 GCF_000146605.3 Meleagris gallopavo | reverse complement strand
TCATTTCTTAGCAACTTATAAAATTTAATGTAGGTAGAGAGAGTAGGCAGTTGTTTTTACTTTGTTTTCTTTTTATATTTTCTTGTTTCTTTCTGAACTATGTAGTCTGATGTTATCATAAATATTCTTTACTGTAACAACTCCTTAACTCCCATTCACTGATAAGACTAAGAGAGGTACATAATCTTTATTTCTCTTTGATGATGATATTTTATCTGATACATTTTAGTTTAATTTAAATATATTTAAAACTCCTGTGATTTCTCAGTTCTTTCTGGATCTGCAAACAATGAATGATTCATTCTACTCATTCTTCTTAATTCCTTTTTTTCCCCAGATATTTCTGTGAAAATCCACAAGTTGAGAATGTGAGTGGCCAGTGGATA
>NW_011227731.1:0-366 GCF_000146605.3 Meleagris gallopavo | reverse complement strand
TTTTCCTGAATGGTAAAAGTTGAGATGGATTCAAGAGAGACTGGACAAGCTTAAAGAAAAGAAATCCTTTGAAGTTTGCTAAATGTGTAAAAACCACATCCAGCTTTGGAAGTCCCCATGCTGCAAACAGTTGGTCTCTGGGATGGTATGGTGTATGCATGCTTGCCCTGCTCTTTGTCTTCCTTAGTCATCTGGTAATGGCCAGATTTTTTTTTCCAGTTTGAAATTGTGGGGTGATTCAGACACCCTTTCCTTTTTGCCACATCCCTCTCTTGCATGAAACATGTTTTTGGCACTATTCTAGATTCTTTTTTTTTAAACTACTAGAAAGCAGCATCACAGGCTGTACATTTGTTCTTCATAAAT
>NW_011227730.1:0-382 GCF_000146605.3 Meleagris gallopavo | reverse complement strand
AGCAAATTGAGATGCTTAGACAATTAGTAATACTTAGGACGTGAAAAAAAAAAGAAAAGAAAAAAAAAAACCAAACCGACCACCACCGGAGGAATCAAAGAGGAGCGGAGAGTTCGGGGTTTATTTTTATTGGGTTTTATTTAGCTTATTCCATCCTGCCCTGCCCCCCCATCCTCCTGATTTCCTAAGCTCATTGCTCCGGTTGCACTGAAAGTGGAGCCGCTCTGTGCTGTGCAGTGCCTGGGGATTCATGCTGTCTTGGTGCTGCTGCACAACGCCATGCGGCACAGAGCACGCTGTGTGCCCCCAGCCCTGCATGCCCTGCCTGCCCTGCATGAACCCATCCCCAGCTCTCCCTCTCCCATGCCAGCCGCCATCCTTG
>NW_011227729.1:0-445 GCF_000146605.3 Meleagris gallopavo | reverse complement strand
CAAACGGGACTTTGAGGCACTGGCGTGGTGTCACGGCTCCAGCCCGGTGCAGCCCGGTGCTGTGACTAAGGGGGTGGAGGGACAAACGAACCATGAACCAGGAAAGGGGGAAGAGAGGTAGTGAAAAGATAGGGAGATGGGCCTAACAACAAAACAGCGGCAACGAGCTCAGGGAGAAAATACTACTTTTCTAAGGAGGACAGCGGAATGCAAGATTCAGAAAACAGATGAGGTTTTCCAAAAGCAAGTGTCGAGTCTTGCACCTTGGAAGGAATAGCCGCAACTATCAGTACAGGTTGGGACACGACCTGCTGGACAGGAGCTCTGCGGTGCGCAACCTGGAGGTCCAGGTGGACAACAGGTTGGCCATGGGCCAGCAGGGTGCCCTGGTGGCCAAGAAGGCCAATGGGATCCTACAGGGCATTCAAAGGAGCGTGGCCAGCAG
>NW_011227728.1:0-477 GCF_000146605.3 Meleagris gallopavo | reverse complement strand
AGGTTAGACAGTAGGAGAAGTTTTTCACCCAGAGGGTGGTGACACACTGGAACAGGTTGCCCAAGGAGGCTGTGGATGCCCCATCCCTGGAGGCATTCAAGCCAGGCTGGATGTGGCTCTGGGCGGCCTGCTCTGGTGGTTGGCTACCTTGCTTGTAGCAGGAGGTTGAAACTAGGTGATCACTGTGGGCCTTCTCAACCCAGGACGCTCTGTGATTCTGTGATTCTATGACCTCGTGTGCTCATGAAAATTACAGAGTGCAGGCGGATTGGAAAAGGGAGGTGGAACAGGGAGGTGGGATTTGGGGTAGGGTCCCCAGCCCCAAGCTGGGTGCACGGCTGCGCCCGCACCGGGAAAGGCATTGTGACATCACAGGGCGGGGCAGGACTTCAGTCTTTACTAAGTCACGCTGGCAGCCTCCCCCAGCTCAGACACTTGGGGCAGTCGCTCCGTCCTGGTGGTCACTGCTGGAGCTCT
>NW_011227727.1:0-482 GCF_000146605.3 Meleagris gallopavo | reverse complement strand
CCTCACAGAGGTGTTCAAAATCTTCATCTACTTCTTCCCTCTCAGCAGAATACGCAGTAGCTCTCAAAGAGTAAGCTCTGTGCCTAACGAGAAGACCTGAGATTTGACAGTTAGAACTGCTTTCTCCCAGCCGATGAATTCTTTTCATCGCAGAGAAAACATTTACTCTTTTCATAGGTGAGTCTGGGAGGTTCTCTCAGTGAATGCTTTTAGCATAGCAACACAAAAGTTAATCATTAGAGTGTCATGGTTTTATGACACGGCTCCCCAGCCGTCTTGCCTTCAGCTTGAGAATAAAGCCTTTGGTTTTGGACACTCAGCCTCTCATTTATTTGCTTTATTAGGGAGAAGCAGGCAGCTCAGCACCGCGCAGCCATTCACCCACTCTCCAGAGTGAGACGGGGGACAGAATCCAAATAGAACGTGTAAAACCCGTGGGCTGAGATAAAGAGAGTTCAATATGAGAGACAAGGCAGATAATT
>NW_011227726.1:0-392 GCF_000146605.3 Meleagris gallopavo | reverse complement strand
CAGTGCTCAAATCTTCCTCCATAGAGAGGCTCTTCATGTCTTTCTTGTCTCCTTTCTGTCAGAAGCTGATGCCAGTGGCCTTCCTCTGAAGCGCAGCCATGTGCAAAGCCAGAGAGGAGCACGGAGTGTGGCACAGCACCCAAGAGAGGTACAGACACACAACAGGCATCTGGCTTTGGTGCACTGTCTTTCTAGTTAGGTTTTCTGCCTGTTCTTTCCTGGGACTGTTCTCATTGCGTGTTCCTTGGGGTGTTAATCCCTGGGATTTACAGTTTCCTTTCCTGTCCTGTTTTATAATGGGAACCCAGCGTTCACCCGAGATCCCTTCCTGTGACCACGGTACGGGAGAGCTGGCATTGACTCTTTGGGATTTTTTGCTTTTTTTCCCAGCA
>NW_011227725.1:0-517 GCF_000146605.3 Meleagris gallopavo | reverse complement strand
CTTGTGCTATTTCTGGCCTTCATAACAACTAATATATTTACAGATGTTTTATTTATATAGAAGTTGGACATATTTTCAGATTTTACTAAACTCTAGATCTTCAATATCCTATAACATTCCGTTCCCTGAGATTCTGTCCGTTGTTTTAGGCAACTGGAAGAGTTCAAGGTGTTTTAGAAGTAATCAGCAATGTTAATTGCTGGGAGGTAGAGGCATAATTACACTACTCTTCATAAAATATCACAGCTAACCAACAAAGACAAAACCAGCATGTGACTACCATACTTTTTCTAGTTACTGATCACTTATACGTGGAATCAGCCTCTCCCTACTTAATTCTAAGGATTTTCAAAACTTGACTCGCTATAAAAGCATAAATTCTGCAGGCAACTATTCTATTATTTGATTCCAAAGGCTTACCATATGAAAAGGTGTCTGGCAGGGGCACACCATGACCAGCAAGTTCTTGAAACGTCCAGAACTTATTGACACAGTTGAGGATGGCCTGGGGACGATT
>NW_011227724.1:0-483 GCF_000146605.3 Meleagris gallopavo | reverse complement strand
GCATACTGCCCTGCACCAAGAATGAACCTGGGACATATGCATAATTTGCAGTACCGTAGTGGAAGAAGATTATTGTGTACAGTAACTCAATCAATATTAGTTGTCTATGGTTTTATATTTTTTTTGTTTTTGGTTTGGTTCTCAGTATTCCGCATCAATACATCATGTAGTATACTGGGAGTTAAAGTGTTAATGCTCCAATTCCAGGCACCTATCCCTATACGTTACAGAAGTCATGGGATCTGACCCTTCCGGGTGGGGCGGTCTCTTACTGCCTGGCAGTGGGTGCTGGAGGGTGCTTTCCTGGCCGTTCCAAGCTTTTCAGGTTTGAATCGGTATCGGGAACTCTCTCTCTCTCCTGTTTTATTTGATTTATTAGTCTCAATTTCAATCAGATTGTATTATATTGTGTTATCTTGCATTCCGATATCATAATTAGTAAAATAAGTTTCCTCCATAGATTGTTGCCGCTGTTTTGTTTCC
>NW_011227723.1:0-543 GCF_000146605.3 Meleagris gallopavo | reverse complement strand
ACAACATGGTGCACAGAGTGCAGCCATGTGCTCCGAGCAAGGAGCACAGGTTTGTGCAAGAGGCCCGGATGCAGGGCAGTGCCTTCATGACTGTATTGTGTCCAACAGGTGGCAGCAGAGCTGCGGTGCTCCCAAGTGCCGTAACAACTGCACGGAGAGATGTGTTGGTCTTGGTGGAAACAGCAAGGAACTGGAATCTGCATTTCCCGGCATGCCCCGGAACCTCACTTTGCTGACTGGTCATTGTCTGCCCAGCAGGTAAGGGCGATGCACACCCGCCAGCGTTTACCCATTCCACAGCCCGGCACAATAGGGTTCCCCCAGAGCTCTGAATTGCGCTTCATGGTGCCCAGAAGGCTGCCTATCCTCTTTGTTCTGTGTCTTGCTTGTCTCTGGTCTTGCACTGTTTTCACTATTACATTCTCTTGTCCTCCGATTTTTGTGTTCCTTGCCCCATTCTCTTGGCCTAATGACCCCTTGGCTTTGTGTTGCCACATTCATGTCGGCATTCAGTTTTTGGCGTTCCCTGCCGTATTGTCTGGG
>NW_011227722.1:0-529 GCF_000146605.3 Meleagris gallopavo | reverse complement strand
GGATATTTCACATTTCACACTGTATACCAACACGTACATACATGTACACCAACAGCTAAACTGGAGAGGTGTGGAAGAAGTAGAGAATGGCAGCCTATCTCTCATGGATTCCACCTTTGAGATTTTTCAGCTTTGTCACTGTATTGCATGCTCTTCCTTCTCTCAACGTCATTACCACCTCCACAGAGGAAGCCCTCTAAAGTAGTATGTATGGAAAAAATGTTGAAGTGATGTCTGTATGGGATGAGAAAATTGAAGGGAAGATGATTTGATGAGTAGTTCTAATCTGATATCTGATACCTAGAGCTTGAGATAACCTAGAGGTAGAGTAATAAACCAAGTTGTACAGAGGGGGAAAGCATGCGTTGGAGAAGCAATAGAGATGATAAAACGAAAAATAAGGAAAATGACCAGGAAAATAAAAAAGATTGTGATAAAAGTACAGCTGTCTGCTTAAATCTCGCACAACTGAGAATGCCCAAGTTACAGAGGTTTTCAAAGGCTTATAGCAAACAAATTTACAACCTCT
>NW_011227721.1:0-485 GCF_000146605.3 Meleagris gallopavo | reverse complement strand
CTTTCTCCCTTGTATCCTCCCTCCACTCCTGCATCTGTACTCCTCTTCTGCTTTTCTTTCTTACCTGTATGCTCTTTTTGCTCTTTTTTCTCCCCACATCCCGAGTGCCAGCATTACGGAGTCAAATATTTTTTTGATGCCAATTATCACTGTCTTTATATCATGGACTCTTCGTCCAGCCTTTGATGTATCCTGGGGCACTGCATTAAATCTGAGATGTCAGCAGACCTGCTGGATGCTTTGCTTGCCATGGGTGAGTGCTGTGCTTTTGCACATGCATTTTCATCGTGGCAAACAGAGTGGGGTTTTTTTGGGGTCTTTCTGAAAGTTCTTTTTGTTTTGGTTTGGTTTGGCGGTGGTTGCGGTAGCTAATGGCAATACCATTCCCGTAGTGCAACAAAGGAGATACCTGAGAGAACAGGAGAGTCTTGAGTGCAAAGAGGGACTGATGGCAGTGCTCTATGGAAGGAATAGAGAGGCCGACA
>NW_011227720.1:0-540 GCF_000146605.3 Meleagris gallopavo | reverse complement strand
CCCATCCCCCAGGCCCTGACACCCAGTGCTCAGGGCTCCAGAGAGCCCCAGGGTCCCTCAGTGTCCCTGTTCCAGTGCCACGCTTATTGTAACAGAGTTCTTCCTTATGTCCCACCTAAAGACTCTGTCCCTTGCTTTTTGCAGCCCCCCTTGGGATACTGAAGGCCACCCTCAGGAGGTCTCCCCCGGAGCCTTCTCTTCTGCTGGCTGCCAAATTCGATGCACATCATGAAATGCTTCATAAGGACAAAGCAGTGGAATGTCTTTAACCTCAACAAAATAATTTTTAAAGGTCGGATGGACTCTGCTATAGAAGCCGATGTCAAATGTGGCTTTTCTCCATTGAAAACTGATGCCTGGCAACTTGGAGGCTAATGTATATATGTACAGAGATATTTTTTCCCTTCCAATTTTAATAGTAAACTGAGACTATACTTTGAATTCACGATGAAATGCTAAAAATGTGTACTCTCATTTTCTGCCAGTACTCGGCTGACGGAGTTTTGGCCGTTCTATGGCATGTAATGCAATCAGCATGGA
>NW_011227719.1:0-620 GCF_000146605.3 Meleagris gallopavo | reverse complement strand
ACCCCACAGAAGCCTCACTAGCTCATTTCTACCCCTTCCCCCTCCCCCTCCAAGAACCCTCCTTATCCCCCTCTTGGAATCATGCAGAAGGATCTGCAGGAGAAGTCCTAGAAAGTTTTCTGGACTCACCCAGAAGAGTCTGGAGACGTCCCAGGTGGGTTTTGGGGTGTCCAGGGAGTCCCCAGGTTGATCCTGTGGGGCCCCCTGGAAGGATCTGTAAGCTCCCACTATGGGGGGCTGTGGACACTGTGAGCAGCTCGAGGACTTCCCAGGGGAAGTGGGGACAGCGCATCAAGGTGTCACATCCCCAAAGTTGGGGACGCCCCAGAGTGTGACACCCTGAAGCTGGGGACACCCCTATGTCATCCCCACAGTGTCACAGCCCAAAGCTGCCAACAAATCTGTGTCACCCCAATGGTGTCCCACCCCAAAGTTGAGGACACCCCCCTGTGTCACACCATGAAGCTGGGGACCCCTCTCTGTCACTCCAATGGCGTGACAGGTTGGTGTTGGGGACACCCCACAGACTCAAAGCCCAGGGCCCCATCCAGCCTGGCCTTGAACACCTCCAGGGATGGACGGGGCATCCACAGCCTCTCTGGGCAGCTGTTCCTGCACCT
>NW_011227718.1:0-473 GCF_000146605.3 Meleagris gallopavo | reverse complement strand
TACGATCCTTCCTTGTTGGATCTACACCCACTGAGAGGAATCTGGGGAGCTCCCATAATTTCATGAGGCCACAGCATAATTCTCCATGGAAATCAAGAAAAGAAACTCCTTTCTTCTGCCCTCTCACTGATATACAAGGCACAGAAATACCTCTTGCAAATCAATATAGTTTAGAATTTCTTTTAACAAAATACACATAAATACTTTGTGAAGATACAGCTGTTTTTTTCCTTTCAATCCAGATCAAGTACTTGAATCCCATTTCCAGAAAAGTAAAATACTAAAGAAAGCCAGTAAAACAGAGAGCACAGAATAAGCCTCTTTGTGTTGTTTTCTTTTCTTATATATATATTTTTTTTAATATAAATTAAAGGGGTAGGAATAGTTCCTGTATCAGCTTATATTTTGATTTTATTTCTAGTGTTGTGCTGTAGCATTGGGAGCACTCAGGCAGCACTGAATGGCTCTAGTAT
>NW_011227717.1:0-374 GCF_000146605.3 Meleagris gallopavo | reverse complement strand
CCATGCCGGTTCCCTTGGGCCCTGTTGCTGTCACACAGAGCAGAGGGACAGCATGGAGATCCTGTGAGGAGCTCCTGTGGAAGAGCTGCAGCCACCATCTGGCCTCCCATCAGCTCCTCTGTTCTGGGCTGAGCAAACCAAGGGCAATTTAACTCTAAAATGAGTGTAACTCTACATGGCAAAGCATGTCAGGTTTTGCTACCAAATAAGAACTATTCAGATACATTCTGCCTAACTTTTTTTTTTTAAAAAAAAAGTAACAGGAGTTTACACATACCTAGCACTATCTCAAATTTCCACTTCCTTTTAAAACACTCATCTTTCCACAAAATTTCTGTTTGTAAAGCGAGAAAAGCAATATTCACCTTTGTAAA
>NW_011227716.1:0-495 GCF_000146605.3 Meleagris gallopavo | reverse complement strand
CCCCTGTGTGCCCTTGGTGTTTGGCACCCTGAGAAAATGACCTGGAAGGTGGAAAACAGCACTGCACTCTCCGCTTCTCTCCTGCCATGCGCAGGAACCGCACCTCTCAGCAACAAGGCGCTGCTGGACAACACGTTCCTGACAATAAGGCGAGTCTCTTCTTTGTGGCTGATCTGTCTCTCTGTGCTGCAGGACCCGTCTGGTGCAGGCAATCCGGTGCCGCCCCAAGCGCCCGGTGTGCAGTGGAACAGCGTCCTGCATCCTTCCAGCAACCAGTCAGGCTTTGTGCGAGACCCAGGTATGTGAGTTGGGTTTGGACCTCGCGGTACAACTTGTTTGTAAAGCTGGGTGCGTAACTAAGAAGTGCCTGGCCTGATGACGTGCATTCTGTGCTGAGACAGCACCTGAAGCTGTGCCAGCGCTGTTTGCTGCAAGCGTTCCGGCGCCTGGCACCACGTTCGACTCTTGCCAGCAGTCCTTCGGCCTCTGAGTGTT
>NW_011227715.1:0-484 GCF_000146605.3 Meleagris gallopavo | reverse complement strand
CCTGACGAGATGAGTCCCACGAGTTCCGAGGGAAGTTCACCGCTGCAGTCACCGAGCCACTCTCCATGGTATTTCAGAAGTCGAGGCAGTCAGGTCAAGTCCCTGCTGAGGAGAAAAAAGGTGACAGCACACCTCTCAGGAAGGATAGAAAGTGTGACGCGGGGAACTACCAGCATGTCAGTCTCACCTCTGGGCTGGTCACGGATCATGGAGCAGATCATCCTGGAAGTGACTCTCAAGCACACATTCCAGTGCGTCACCACCCTGTGCGTGAAAAGCTGCCTCCTAATAACCAACCTAAACCTCCCCTGTCTCACTTGAAAACCATTTCCCCTTGTCCTATCGCTATCCACCCTCCTAAACAGCCGTTGCCCCCTCCTGCTTATGCGCTCCCTTCGAGTCTTGGAAGGCTGTCATGAGCTATCTCCAGAGCTTTCTCTTCTCCCACACAAACAATCCCAGTTCCCTCAACATTTCTTTCTAA
>NW_011227714.1:0-480 GCF_000146605.3 Meleagris gallopavo | reverse complement strand
CCTTAACTTTTACTGGGTTGCATTTTTGGCTCTGCCAGGCCTTCCTGATGCCTGCAATCCTGTGTATACCTGATGTAGGATTCACGTAACTTCTGGGGGTACAATATTGCTTTTCCCAGTTTGTGTTAAAGCCAGACTTATAATTTTCAGTCTCCAGTTTTCTCTACTGAATTTAATCTCTACATTCAACTGTTCTAATACGTCATGCCCAAGTAATGGTTTTTGGAGAACCTGGCATGTACAAGAATTTAGGTATTCCTACTTGTTCTCCTAGCCTGTATTTAATTGGTCCCCAAAAAGTAAACTTCTCTTGCCAGTAGCTCCTACAGCCATTACAAAATCATCTACGGGTAATAATTCTTGATGCAGCACAGATAAGAGGCACCCGAATCATAAATAAACCTCTTTGCCCTGCTTCCCAGCTGCTTTCGGTCCAGTGGGGTGGAACTCTCCCTGAGCCCTTCCAGGCTCCCCTCACCT
>NW_011227713.1:0-507 GCF_000146605.3 Meleagris gallopavo | reverse complement strand
CAGAATAATAGGAGGCTTTATGAAACCAGTTTCTGGTGTGTGCAAGAATCCTTCTTGCTGTCATTTGATCACCCTGATTATAACAATGAAGCAAATAAGGTTTAAACTAGCATATATATCCTCTACTATGTTTCATTTGCATATATTGAAATTATATATCCTTTATAATAGTTCCAAGTGATGTTTGCAAAGTAGAATTAAGATAAAATAGAAACATTTCTAATACAACTTTTCTCCTTGGGTGTAAACAAACCTATTATTTTTATACTGTAAATGATTCCTAAGTATGTAAAACAAACAAACAAACAAAAAAAAACAATTGGATTCTTAAAAAAAAAAACAATAGTTCCTGTCTGCTTTCAGAGTACTTTTGTTTTTTGCTTGTCTGTGTGGCTTGCTCCATTTTTTGACTAATTTTTTTGCACCTCTAAGTCATTCTTTATTGTAATGGAGTATTTCCTCACTCTGTCATTGTAAGTCATAACACAAATCCAGCTGAGTCCTCAG
>NW_011227712.1:0-429 GCF_000146605.3 Meleagris gallopavo | reverse complement strand
ATCTTCTTACTGACTTCTCTTACGTATGTAATTATATTTTGATCATTATAGAGAAAAATGATATGCCATAGATCCTTGAACCCTGTTTGCTCTAAGTGTGATTGTCTTTGTCATGTGGTTCATCTTATATGAGCTAGTAATCTCTTAGTTTCTGGATCTCTAATAGTTGAATAATTGAAAAACAAAACAGCCCATTCTCTCCACCCCTGCTTCCCCCTCCTCCCCCCCAAAAAAAACCCTGCTGTAGTAAAATAAGGACCAAACAGTGCCTTAAAACAGTCAAAGATTTATTAATCTGTCAAAAAAAAGCCAAATGTACCAAATAAATGTTTTTTCCACATTATTGAGTGACTCACGCTACTAATACATCTCAAGCAATTTAGGAATAGAATATAAAATGACTTCCAAATAGCCCACAACTTTATATCC
>NW_011227711.1:0-390 GCF_000146605.3 Meleagris gallopavo | reverse complement strand
CTATATGAGAAAGAAGACAGTCCTTTTTCTATAATAGTGATAGAATACCGTTACAATCAACTGCTTAGCAGAGCAAGAAGCTTTTAGTATAAGTTTTTTTTGTTTTGTTTGTTTGTTTCTGGGTTTTTTTTTTTTTTTGTATAAAATTGTAACACATTTCTACTGTAATAAAGGCTGGATGTGGAAGATTAAGTGTTCATAGTTCCGAGGACAACATTATAACACAGGCAGCTACATGAGAATGCTTATACTTTAAAGTATTTAAAATAATTAGGGTTCCATAATTAGACAAATGGATACTATGACATGTTACTATTCAGATGATGATCAGAAATTCCAATCAGAAATGAAGTTCTATGGTAATCGTCACAAACAGCTTAAAAACTATTT
>NW_011227710.1:0-535 GCF_000146605.3 Meleagris gallopavo | reverse complement strand
TTGCGAGACCTGAATGAAAGACCCCGAGATGGTAGACCCAGTGCCCTGAGAATGTTGCAGACGACGTGGGCTACCCGCTTAGGATCCAAATGACGGACACTGATCATCAGGTAAGACCCCTGATTGGTAAAGAAAATAATCTTCTGCTCCCTGCCCCCTGAGAAGTTAGAGCCTGGCACCCACAGAATAAAATGGCCATGGAAGGTGCAGGTAGGACCCAAGTGGTGTGGCCTACTTGCACCTTGGGGGAGATTGTTGGAGGTGGGAGGCTCAGGAGTCCCTCCGGTAATAGGTACGTGGCCTACTGGCGCGGTGGTCAACACTCCGATTTTCATTGCTAAAGGGACTCCCATCATGTCCCTATGGCAGATCAGGACACCTCCTTTGCTGCCTGATATTATGATGCAGCCGCAACCATCCGGCCGGAAAATGTGGTACAGGCGGCCAGGACGTGCCCCTGTACAAGCGGAACTGTTGACCCAGGATAGAAACACGGCCTGTATTTTGCCCTGGAGGGCAGACCTTCCCCTCTTGC
>NW_011227709.1:0-460 GCF_000146605.3 Meleagris gallopavo | reverse complement strand
AGAAGATGGAATGAATGAGCTACTGGACAGCCTGTGCAGCTAATAGATTTGCTTGGCAAGTAGGAACTTTTCTGTGAGCCTGGAAGGTTTTTCTGTTTTTATATTAAACCTTCATACATCTCATCATTTGTGCTAAAAGTAGTGAGGCAGTTTGTTATAATGAATTGATCAAGCTGGCTGATAACAGATGGGTTGGTGAAACATGGGTTAATTAGGAGTCTTGTATAATCAGCTCTTCTTTCCATTATTTCCTCCACTTAGATGCGAAAGGGATGTTTTTAGAATAATCCTTTCACCTCTTGCGGGAAAGAGGATGCCTGTGCTACTGATGATCTGAGCTTCTGCAAACACATTCTCGTCAAGTCAGACTAATCTTAGTATTGGCCTGCTGTACTTACAAATGGAAATGCTAACAATTCCAGTAGTGGAAGGAAATTACCTTAGTTGCTATGGAACGCTA
>NW_011227708.1:0-668 GCF_000146605.3 Meleagris gallopavo | reverse complement strand
CTCTTCCTGTTTTTATGGCAGATCTGGCTTCGTATTTATAGGAAACAAAGGACCGTCCTCTACTGGAGCGCTCCGTCTGGATCACCCCAGATAGCTCCATCCCAATTGTCAGGGGGTGCTGTTAGTTTCCCAGTCCGTACGACACCCGACCTCCCCAGCCCTCTTCCTTCCATCCCCTGAGCCCCGTTAAGTCGCTGGCTGTGCAGCTGTGGGACCCAACAGTGTGATGAAGCAACGCCTCTGGTGCGCTGAATGCTGGGAGCGGCACAGAGAGGCTCCGTGGCTGACGTGGATCTTCCTGCTTGGACTGCTTGCTGAGTTTCCCCGGAGCTGTTGAGCACGCGGGCTTCCCGCCTGCCCTGATTGCTCACCAGGCCATCCACGTCCTTTGTGTCATCGTGCCTCACGGCTTCAGGTACCGTGCCATAGACTCCTTGGAGTCGGAAGGGACCGTTTATGATGATCTGGTCCCACTCCCCCACGATGAACAGGGACAGCCGCAGCTAGACCAGGCTGCCCAGAGCCTGATCCAGCCTCACCTTGGAAGGGACAGGGCGTCCACCGCATCTCCGGGCAGCCTGTTCCACTGCACAGAATCGCAGAATGACAGAATGGCCCGGGTTGGAAGGGACCTCGAGGATGACGAGTCTCCAACCCCCCTGCCACAC
>NW_011227707.1:0-444 GCF_000146605.3 Meleagris gallopavo | reverse complement strand
CAGCTGATGGCAGCAGGGGGATTGACATGTGTCTGTGGGAATAAATGGTGGTGGCTTAGAGCTGAGTGAATTCCTTTGAGAGGCAAAAAGTGTGTCTCAGCTTTTGCCGGAGATAGCATTTTGTTTTGCTGATGCACCTTTGCTCGGCAGAATTTAGAGCTGTCAGGCAGATTGGGGTTCACCTACCATGTGGGTGGGAACAGGACTGTAATGTTTTTTGTGAGTGCGCTGCAGTTTAAACATCAGTTTCTGTTCTGGTTGTAGAACAGTGTATTTTGTTTTTTTGGGGGGTGGACATGGGCTGACAGGTCAACGCTGCTCCTGGTGTCTGTGAAATCAACACACAATCTGTTGTTGTAGGGACGGAGCCTGAGCGGCCTGGGGATGGTGCTGGGCATGGGGGAAAATGGAAAGCCTCCCCAGGTAAGAAGCTCTTCTGAGCTG
>NW_011227706.1:0-424 GCF_000146605.3 Meleagris gallopavo | reverse complement strand
AAGCTTTCTTCTTTTTTTATTAGGATTGGCGCCTCCCCCACCAGATGCTGGAGGCGTTTTGGGCTGCCCGAGTTCCCGCGTTGAACGTGTGCTGTTCCTCGGAAAGGTGTGGACATGAGCAGACATGAGGATCTCTTCCCTCTTCAGATGTGCCGAGTCCAGCGCCAGATGCTGTTGTCCTTCTGGGCCCCCTGAGTTGCTGCGTTGGCTGGGCGCTGATCCTTGGAGAGCAGTGAGTGACACCGCTGTCCCTACCGGAAGGCGGCTCCGCTTTCCTTGTCCTGGGCTCAGGGTCCCTTTCCCGCCCCCTTTACCCCTTTTTTCTCCCCTTTCCCAACCATGTTCCTGCATTTGTCCTTTTTGGCTCCCGCCTTTTTGGCTCCCGCCTTTTTTGGCTCCCGCCTTTTTGGCTCCCGCCTTTTTC
>NW_011227705.1:0-359 GCF_000146605.3 Meleagris gallopavo | reverse complement strand
GGTACTAGGATTATGTTTTATTTATGTTCCCTTAGAACAGATTCTATGAAATACTAAAGGGCACAACAACGTGTACGTCTGGGTATACACCCATCTGTCAGCTTGCTCTCTTCCCTTCTAATCATTCCTTAGATTCCCATCCTCTTTAGAATATCTCATAGGTTCTGGCTAAGATTCAGATATTTTAAGTTTACCGTCTGGAATTAAAGCCAGTTCACCAATTTCTTTTCCTTCAGCTGCCTGTTTTGTCCCCGATCCGCCATCGTGTTCCCAGTTTCCTGTTCAGTGTCACTCTTCTGATGTCCTTCACAATGCATGACAGCCACGCTGCTCTTTGGCAGATTTACATCATGCTGAAT
>NW_011227704.1:0-569 GCF_000146605.3 Meleagris gallopavo | reverse complement strand
CATATATATTCTAAAGTTATTTTCTTATCTTTAGAAGACATTTAAGCTCAAACAGAACAGAAAAGGAACAAGGTTGCTCACTCTAGTGCCTTCTTCTGTTCAGAGAGAGAGGATGCAATAACAAGACATCCTAAAGAGAGAAAATTCCAGAGCAAGTATAGGATTAGCCTCTTGATTAACCAAGCTGAGATTTTTTAAAAAATTGAACTTCAGCATTGTTTGGGATTTGTATACAAAAACATCATGTTACAAAGCAGAAAAGATTACCTGGGGTACAATATTCAGTTTTAGAACTACAGCATCAAAGGCTTTCCCCTACAAGCTTTCTTCTAAGAAACTAGAAAGCACATACAGCAACAGTTCTGTTTTTAGTTTTTCTTCAAATCAAGTCAGACATCAAATATGGAAAGCTTTTGGAACGGAAGAGTAAAAAAAAAAAGACGAAATATGATCAATTTTCAGACAGAAATTAATTAAAAAAAAGATCTATAGTTTATATTATGTAAGAAGCCAAACTGAACGATAGCATGGTCCCTTCTGGCCTTAAAAATTTATGACTATGGCTGCTT
>NW_011227703.1:0-425 GCF_000146605.3 Meleagris gallopavo | reverse complement strand
TCATCCATACATTCAATTCCATATTATTTATTTGTATTAATTTAATTTTTTTTTTTTCTTTAGTTAAAAAATTCAGCTGCAAACACGGTAGTCATCGAGTTGGAAATTTGTGCTGAATTATCTTCTAGTGATTCCCTTTAGAAATTTGGAGCTTTGTGGTACTTCCCCATTTGTCTCAACTTTTTTCTGGTTATTGAAATCTTGCATGTACACTAATTTAAAAAAGAAAATGGCACTATTCTCTATTACAAGTGTTTTGCCTGTCAGATTGCTCTGCAGAAGTGAGCATGTATAGGTTTGGCCTTCTCTCTAGAGCAGATATGTACTGTAGAAGTGTTCAGGTAAAGGGAAGGAGTGAGACTGGATGAGTGACAAGCAGTAATTCCTAAAACTTTTTTAAACATAGGTTTTCGTACCAACTGCAT
>NW_011227702.1:0-556 GCF_000146605.3 Meleagris gallopavo | reverse complement strand
TGGATTAGTGAGGATGTTTAAAGTGCACATCATAATAACTAGGAAACTGGATTGTTTTTATCAGCCTAGTGCAAACCTGTAGGAAGAGAGGACTTTTCCTGAATGTGGAGTAGGCTGTATTTCCTGTAATTGTTTGCACCATCAAATGTGACCTGTATTTTTTTTTATTTTATTTTTGGTACTTCAACTTCTTAATATTGACTTTCATGATTCTAACCTAGAATATACATACATGCACACATATGTTTTGGGGGAATAATTTTTCCCTGTTGTGTAAAATGAATTGTTGTACCCATCTTTCTTGCTCTAAATTTTTTAATAAATTAGACATTTCAAACTCTAATTGCATTCTGAACTTCTGAAATTTGCCAGTTACTTTAGTTTTGTTCTTTCAACAGACTTTGAACAAATATACCTAAATTATAAAATAAGATCCGTGTAATGTAATTGTATTTTCTCGAACCTGTTGCTGTTCATGAGGTGATACTTGATTGGAATAGATACAGATCTACTCTGTGGCCTAGACTTTTTTCTAGAGGGTTTGAACAAAAAATTC
>NW_011227701.1:0-411 GCF_000146605.3 Meleagris gallopavo | reverse complement strand
CTGTCTGTCCTTCTCTGTCACTATAGAAGAATACTGTTGTATTTTTTTGTTTGTTGTTTGTTGTCTTTTTTTTTTTTTGTGGGTTTTTCTATTTTTGTTTTAATCTATCTAAAGAACTTACATGAGGTTGGGGTGCTCTTCAGCTGCCCTTTTAACTTGGTTCTGTGCACACACGTTGTGCATGTACTCATTGCTCATTTGCTGTCTTCTCTAGCTACCTAGTGTGATGGTATGGCATCCTAGTCCAGGTGTGTTCAGACAAATGGACAGACAAATGACAGATGCTAAAGGAGCAGGCTAATTTCAAGTGTCCTTTCCTTGGGTAAAAAAGGAATTACAAATGATTTCTTAGTTTCTCTTGCATTGTTACTGAATATATAACATTGAATCTGGCCTAATAGGAATTCTGGT
>NW_011227700.1:0-590 GCF_000146605.3 Meleagris gallopavo | reverse complement strand
GCTTTCACGTAACTAGCTTCTATAACAGAGTCCATCTGACTTTTTAAATTATTTTGTTGAGGCCCAGGGTCACTGTGCACGTGGGACACAGGCTGTGGCTGCTGCCCCCCAGGGGGACCCCACATCCCGCCCTGGGCTGCTGACAGCCCTCCTCCTGCCCAAAGTCCTGGGGCACAAACCCTGCAGGGATGGGGCTTCTCCTTTGGCCAGTGACACCTTCTGACATCCTCTGGTGGCCAGTGGAGTCCTCTGAAGACCAGTGGAGACCTGATGATCTCTGACATCCTCCAGTGATCAACAAAGCCCTCAGCAAAGCCAGCTCTGTGCGTCTGTGTCCTTGTCCCCGCGCTCAGCAGGCTGCCATTCCTCCCTGGTCAGCAGGGCTGTGTGCCCGTCATTGCCGTGATGAACAAACTGCTGCTTCACAAAGATCTCGGCCTGAGCAGAAATTTCTGCTTTGGAGTCGCGCTGCTACCAAGACAGAAGGCGATAACTGCACGCAGCAGTCTCCTGCTCGTAACATCCTTGCTGCTTCATTCTGGGTGCCGTCACTGAGCAGCATCTCATAGAAGTTCTTCCCTGGGCAGCTG
>NW_011227699.1:0-528 GCF_000146605.3 Meleagris gallopavo | reverse complement strand
AATCAAATGATACAGGGAAGAAGCCATTAGTTTTCATCTTAAGTCCCGACGAGCAATTTATTAGACACTGCTCAAAACTGTCTCTATAAATTATAATGCTAAAGAAGACAATTTATAGAAAGGAGTTATGGGGTGGGGTTCTCAATGCACGGTGGATCTCTGGACTGCCAGTAGGGACTGAACTGAGATAAGATTTTAAAAATTAACATTTGGAGTAATTTTTAAGCTGTCATTTTTCTCAGACTGAAACATTTTCTCTGGATCAATGATTTCTCCTTACTTTTTTTAAATTTCAATAGAATCACATTTCTCATAGCAATACAGTAAAGTTGGTTGGTTTTTTTGTTTGTTCTTGTTTTTGTTGGAAGATTTTCAACCAGTTCCACCCACTGCTGCTCATAGTTCTGATCCAATGCTTGTGACTCATTGCTGTTTTACTTCTTGTACCACTCTTGTTATTTGCTCAAGAAGATGAGGACCACCTTATCTTTCCAGCCTATCTCACATAGAGGTATGGAAAGGCAGTCC
>NW_011227698.1:0-396 GCF_000146605.3 Meleagris gallopavo | reverse complement strand
AATACTTAATTATATTAATGAAAGTCAATGCAAAAACAAAACCAAGGTATGATTATGCTGCTCAGTTTTTTTTCATAGCTTCTTTTTTTTTAACTTTTTTTCATTGTTTGCTTCATATCTGTGTCTTCCATGAGTTTTCTCCTTATTTTTAAGTAAGAAGAAACTGTGATCCAGTTTTGTCAACAAAACTTATGATGAACCACAGAGCTAAACAAGATTTTGGAGTTTGTAAGCTAAGGTGAAAACAGGCTTATGGATAAATGCAGAAACCAAACCTATGATTCTGAGGCCAGTATATTTCTGTTCTGTTTAAGTAATATTTTATACTGAGTATTCTGCTAAGAAATTTTATTAAAAGTTGAATTACTGGCTGGAATATGGGATGATTATATAGAA
>NW_011227697.1:0-479 GCF_000146605.3 Meleagris gallopavo | reverse complement strand
AAATGTGAACTGGAGACTAAGCCTAAGTATAACCAGGTAGCATGCAAAAGTGATAGTACCATAAAAATAGAGTGATTTAATTCATGAAATAGAGCTTGCTAGCATTAAGAATTTCAGAAAGATGAAATTGAGAAGGAATATCATTCTGCCTCAGTCTGCTGATACAATTGAAATAACATGAAATGTGGTTTCACTTCAGGAATTCAGAACATTTTCATGGTGGCTGGAGAACAGCTTATGACAGGGATCTATTCTCTATTGTAACATATCTGAAACCAGATGGAAAGCTCGGTCCTTCAGTTTCCATACATGTAAAAACAGAATATTTTTACATGCATTTTGACTTTTTAAAGGGGTATACACACAAAATGAAGACTACTATTGTCTTTTTTTTAATACAAAACACAACAAAACTTACAACCATGCTTCTTCAAAAAGAACTTCTATAGTCCCTTTATGTGAGTGCATTTTGTTGACTA
>NW_011227696.1:0-497 GCF_000146605.3 Meleagris gallopavo | reverse complement strand
CGTATTGGTGCATGCAATTATTCCTCCCTACGGTGTAAGACCTACACTTGCTTTTGTTGTAACCTCCATCCGGTTTCTTACTGCCCACGCTCTCCAGCCTGTCCAGGTCTCACTGAATGGCAGCACAGCCTTCAGGCGTGTCAGCCAATCCTCCCAACTTCGTATCATCAGCAAACTTGCTGAGGGTGGCCACTATCCCCTCATCAAGGTCATTGATGAAGATGTTGAACAAGACCGGACCCAGCACAGACCCCTGGGGGACACCACTGGTTACAGGTCTCCAGCCAGACTCTGCACCACCAACGACGACCCTCTGCGCTCTGCCAGTCAGCCAGTTCTCAACCCACCTCACTGTCCACTCGTCTATCCCACACTTCCTCAGCTTTGTTATAAGGATGTCGTGGCAGACAGTATCAAATGCCTTTCTAAAATCAAGGTAGATTACATCTACCGCTCTTCCCCCATCCACCAGCATGTGACAGCATCATAGAAGGCCA
>NW_011227695.1:0-372 GCF_000146605.3 Meleagris gallopavo | reverse complement strand
AGGCAATTAGCTGCATCCACAGTGGCATGGCCTCTGTTGAATGCTTTAAATCAAGCAGAGACAAGATCAGGTAATTTTAGAAAATGAAAATCAGCTACTAAAAGCTCGGATTGACAAATTGAGCAAGAACTTAATGTATTGACTGGAAAAAAACAGTTTTACAGTCTCTAGGCCAGGTCCGTAGTATTTCAAGAGATGATTGTTATACCTCTGAACTAGCGGACCTGGTTCAAGAGGAAAACAGGAGTTCCAAATCAGACCTAGAGGCTCCAGTTATGGCGGATCCCCTGGAACTCTGTCCTATTATAACTCAAAAACTAAAAAAAGTGCAAGATAGACCGGCAGGGGTGCCCCCTGACCAATGGCCCCCTG
>NW_011227694.1:0-494 GCF_000146605.3 Meleagris gallopavo | reverse complement strand
AATGCTCACCTGATCACGTTATTAATCTCCGTGAATGTACTGCTCACCATTTCACTTATTATTAGTATTTATTATATTTTGAGGAAGTCTGCCCAAAACCAGTAAATAATGAGTGGCAGGGAATGTGGAGAGGCCTGGGTGAGACTTTAGAGAGATGGAAATCTTCGGTGTCATGGAACTTTACTCCAGAACACCTGAAAGACCCTGAAAATTTAAACAGATATTTGAGACAGGAATGTCGTGGCTCAGGAAGATCTGAGGAGGCCCAAATTGTTTGGGGCCTGGCTAATGCTTACCGGGCCTTATTCAATACTATCCTGGAGAGGGAGAGAGTTTGTGAAATTGAAAAGGAGAGTCTCAGGGAAACAGTGCAAAATGAGCGAGAGAGTCTCCTGGTCGAGAGAAACAGCCTCCAATCTGAGAGAGATGCCCTCCGAATTGAGAGAGACTCCCTGCAATCCAAACTCAACAGTCTTCAATCTCAACAAGACACC
>NW_011227693.1:0-616 GCF_000146605.3 Meleagris gallopavo | reverse complement strand
CCACAGCACAGCGCTGCTTCTGACGTGATCTCACAGCGTTCTCTTCGCAAAGGAAGGCCCCGAGCTCAATCTGCGATGCAGCACGCACAGCAGAGCACCAGCTCTGGTACCAAGCTGTAGGCCAGGCCTTCCCATCCCAGCAACGACTGTGACCCAAGCAACCGTACGCATCCCTTCCGTGCTTTCATCATAGTCGAAGGAAAGACACGCCCACTTGATCCAAGGTTGCAGAAAGAAACACCAAGAACACCCAAGGGTGTTATTTTTAAGCTTTCAGAATCGGCAATATTCACAGCCTCTAAGTCTAACTGGCTTTAGGGCCAGTTCTCTTTGATGTCTTCAGAAGTGACTTGGATGTAGGACTAGAAGGTGCTTGGAGCACATCTGCTGAGAATACTAGATGGGGAGGAGCTGTTGACTCTTGCGTCCAGAGTGGAAAAGCCCTGCCGAGAGATCTGGGCAAGTTTGAGAGCTGGGCAATCTGCAGCCACGTGAAGTTTAATAAGAGCAAGAGCTGGATTCTGCCCCGGGGAAAGGGAACCCTGGGTATACACATGGCGCTGCCCGATCAGACACCGCTGAGGCCTCACCTTCTTGCTGCCTCCAGCTGGGAAAT
>NW_011227692.1:0-415 GCF_000146605.3 Meleagris gallopavo | reverse complement strand
TGATGTCTGTGCAGACAGCCACATCACGGGGATTGGTAGGCTTTTTAAGCTTAAGCTTGTCTTTCATGCCTCATGTGCAGTAAGTCATGTTGTTTTAAAGCAGCATCTTGGAGGCAACCTTGATTTCTCCAGCCCCGAGCTTTGTGGCACCAGAGCTCTCCGCCATGCTTCTCCCTGTGGTGTGAGACCGTATCGAAGGCTTTGCAGAAGCCTGGGTAGGTGATGTCAGTTGCTCTTCCTTTCCCCACCGATGCTGGAAACAGCGTGGAACGGGATGGGGGACATTTCAGCCGTGGGTTCCTACCTCAGCAGGACTGAACGGCTGTTCTGATCCACGTATTTAACTTGAGGGAATCTGACACTAATTAGAGAAATGAGGGGCTTGTTAAAGAAAGGACTGTGCCGCATTTGTGCT
>NW_011227691.1:0-463 GCF_000146605.3 Meleagris gallopavo | reverse complement strand
CTACACGTTCTGCAGTTGTAACTCGAGTGAAATAAATTACCTTAAACTACCCCCTACGCTCCACTGCCCATTTTTCATAGCTGCTATGAAAGGAAGTTATTGGTGTTGATATGCTGAGGCTCAC
Source organism: Meleagris gallopavo (assembly GCF_000146605.3). Classification (NCBI taxonomy): domain Eukaryota; kingdom Metazoa; phylum Chordata; class Aves; order Galliformes; family Phasianidae; genus Meleagris; species Meleagris gallopavo. Next base: position 339 of record NW_011227691.1, on the reverse strand, counting down.
TTATGGTCCGATTCCAGTTATCAAGTAGATGTGGTCCAGAAGTGCATTTGCATATTTCTCTTCTTGTCTCTTCTGTTTAAGTAGGATTGATTGAGATCATTAAGTAAGTCACAGCTGTGGATCACAGAGTTGAAAGATGTGCTCAGTGCCATACCAACTAGAGCCATCCTCAAGAAAGGGGAAGTGGAGAGGGCCAGGACTTAAACTGTGCTCCTCTGTAAAACATTGCTACAGCTCATTCCTAAGCCTCGGTGATGCTTAGAAAGTGAGTGTTCTTTCTGATGCTCCTGTGTTCCCTGGTGGTTATGTGCAGAGTCATTTAGCACCTTTAAGGTGCTG
>NW_011227690.1:0-521 GCF_000146605.3 Meleagris gallopavo | reverse complement strand
TGCTTGCTCACTTGGAGTCCATCAGGAGCCCATATACCAAGTTTCTCCAAGGCCTGCCCGAGCTCAAAACACCCAAAGCCTTGATCAAGACGCACCCCCTCAGCCAGTCATTTACCTGACATGTTCTCCTCCATCTTCCTGGGTGCCAGATCCCCGCTGGAAGGGCAGAGGAGAACTCTGCCTGCACCCCTGATCCCTTCAACACCTTTCCAAAGGATGCAAAGTCCTTCTTAACATTCTTTAGTTTCCTCATTGCAGCATCCTGGGACCCAGCCTGAATGTCAGGAAAGGGATAGCAGTCTTCTGGCTTAATGAGCCATGGACGAACCTTCCTGATGTCTCTAACACGTGGCCCTGGAAGAGATCACGCCTCACTGGAGAGATTATCCAGGTGGCAACTGGGAGCCTCAGTGCCCCCAGCAAGGAGTCCCCAGTTACCAAGACTCGCCGCCCTTCTTTGGTGGCACTCGTATTGATGCAGTGCCCTGACCGGCCCCTCTCCCTTATGCTTGTTACTTCCT
>NW_011227689.1:0-425 GCF_000146605.3 Meleagris gallopavo | reverse complement strand
CATTACAGTTCTGTTACAGGGCTCTTGATGCATGGACTTCTGGATTGTCCTGTAGATTGGAAACACGTGACTTGAGTCTCACATCTGTCCATGATTTAATATCTGGGAAGGAAGGAAGCATCTCCTTTAGATGGGGGGCACAGTACTTGGACATGAAGGTGCTGGGCCTGGTCTGGGCACTGTCTCTAAGCAGGACTGACAGAGTGTGAACTATGATATATCATCATTCTTTAAAGTTGCATTTCAATTAAAAAATGTTGCTGCAAATGCTGAACAATCCTTATTTCTCTGTTAAATTGAGCTCTCTTCAAAAGCTGACACTTCAAGGAAAAAATACAGTACACTTTTGTGGCATCTGAGAAGTTAATTTTAAAATGGGGTTTGCTGGAGTGTGATACAGACTGCTTGCATAGAAGTGATTTGTG
>NW_011227688.1:0-691 GCF_000146605.3 Meleagris gallopavo | reverse complement strand
TAGATCTGGACTGGCAGAACAAGGGTGAATTATTCTAGCCCGATGGGCCCATGAGACCTCAGGCCATCAAGGGAGAGATGCGACATATAAGTGGGCTAGAGACCGAGGGGTGGATTTAACTATGGATGCTATTGCGCAAATCATTCATGACTGTGACACGTGTGCCACAATTAAACAAGCCAAGAGAATGAAACCTCTCTGGGAGGAAGGGTGATGGCAAAAGTACAAATATGGGGAGGCATGGCAGGTTGATTATATCACCTTGCCACGATCTCGTAATGGTAAGCGTTATGTGCTCACCATGGTGGAGGCAACAACTGGGTGGCTTGAAACCTATGCAGTACCCCACGCTACTGCCCGAAATACCGTATTAGGTCTTGAGACACAAGTCCTGTGGCGACATGGTACCCCAGAAAGAATTGAGTCAGATAATGGGACTCATTTTAAAATTCTCTTGCAGATACCTGGGCTAAAGGTCATGGTATTGAGTGGATTTACCATATTCCCTACCATGCACCAGCCTCAGGTAAGATTGAACGATACAATGGGTTGTTAAAAACTATGCTGAAAGCAATGGGAGGCAGTACATTTAAGCACTGGGAGAAGCATTTGGCAGAAGCCACCTGGTTAGTCAATACCAGAGGATCTATCAATCGTGGTGGTCCAACCCAGTCCAGCTCCCTACGGACCG
>NW_011227687.1:0-365 GCF_000146605.3 Meleagris gallopavo | reverse complement strand
GGTTGAGGGCAGCCTCTGTGCAGTCTGTTCTTTTTTTTTTTTCCCCCTTTTCCCTTTTTTTCTTTCTCCCTTTGCACTGAGAGGGACATGAAAGCTGTTAGAAAGGCACTGGAGTACCCACATCATATCGCAGAGCTCTGCTTTCAGGGAGCTGCACTCAGGTGTGGTTTCAGAACAGAGGTGCACGTTTTGGACATCTGCACTCAAGAGCTGCAGTGTGACGAGCCAATAACAAACCCAGAGACCTGCAGCATCCTCCTGGAGCAGACTGCTGTCAGCATGCTGCAGCTGTGCAAAGCAAGCTGTCCCCTGCAGACAGCTCTCCCCAGCTCTGGCTTTCCCTTTGCCAAGCTTTCTCTCAGTGC
>NW_011227686.1:0-498 GCF_000146605.3 Meleagris gallopavo | reverse complement strand
ACAAGAGGTAGCCCTTAACCATTCCTCCATGTGGGAATGCTTTACTATAATCCAATGTGGGAACCATTAGCTCTTATCACAAAGGGAAGCCTTTCATCCTAACGCAGTATGGTAACTCTTCACCCTAAACTCTAACCAAAGCAGTGACCTTTCAGCTAAAGGGTTTCCTTCAACCTTAACACTAAAGCAAACTGGTAACAGCTCACCTTTGAATGTAATCGGAAATCGCGGCCCTAAAAGCTCGTGCAGAAGGGTAAGCCTTCACAATGATCAGTAATAGTGAATAGCAGCACTGAACCGTCATCCAGAGCGGGAGCAGGCTGAGCTTGTCTGCTTCCAGGGCTGCTCTCAGGCCCAGGGCTGGTGAGCGGCTGCAGGGCCCGTCGTCACCATGGCAACGCACTGTGACATCACAATGGTTCCAGCAGCCCGGGTGATGGCACCTATGTCATCCGTTGGCCTGTTGAGTTTCCATTCCTCCTGCCCTCTCTAGGCTTT
>NW_011227685.1:0-369 GCF_000146605.3 Meleagris gallopavo | reverse complement strand
TTGTATACATATAAAGTCATAATTATCCTTCTCTCTTAGTAACTTGTGGTTAGAAATTAAAATAATAATAATCCCTACTTTTTTTTTTTTTTCTTGATTAGGGAATTTTGACAGGGAATTTTGGCAAGAGAGTGAAGGCTGAGCCACCTGCCAGGTTGAACCACAACAAGATCCTTACGAGTGCAGCATGCAGGCTCTTGCTCATTCCTGGTAAAAATGCATAGCTAATAGAAAGTGACTATGTTGAGAAACAGCATTTGGTAGCTGAGCATTTGCCCTATCAAGATGTTTTAGTGCACTCTTTATAGCTTTTGTAATTTCCATAGAAATATGAGGCATTACTTCAGAGCAACCTACATACTCCCCTCA
>NW_011227684.1:0-428 GCF_000146605.3 Meleagris gallopavo | reverse complement strand
AATCACAAGTGAGTGGAAGACATGAAAAACGTGCATATACATATATGCGCACACATGCTCACGTTCTGGCAAATTAATCCACTGTTACTTTAGTGAATTTAGCTCAATTTTTAGCTTCTTCCTACCTCTGTGGAGTAGAAATTAAAACACATGGTTTTTATATTTTCTCAGTTATGTAAGAAGATTGAGTTTCAGTTTCGTTTTTATTCTTTAATAAGTATTCCTGGCTCTGCTTACAAAAATGTAAACAAAAAATATATACTGTTATAAAGTTCTGATCTGAAAACAAATAATGGAGGCAACATGTGGAAGAAAAAAAAAAGGAATAAAGTTGGAGTGGTTTTATTTCGTTTCATGGATAAGTTGGAATGGGAAAGCAGGTAAACCAATATAGGTAAAGTGTCTGCAAACCTGACAGAAGTGAAACT
>NW_011227683.1:0-341 GCF_000146605.3 Meleagris gallopavo | reverse complement strand
GATGCTGGTACACAGATGGATCCAGCAAGGGCAATCCGAGCAAGTGGAGAGCAATAGCATACCATCCTTCTACTGAGACAATCTGGTTTTAGTTGAGGGGGGATGGTCAGAGCAGCCAATGGGCAGAACTGCGAGCCGTGTGGATGGTTATAACTAAGGAACCCGGTGATGGTATCCTGAACATCTGTATGGATAGTTGGGCTGTGTACCGAGGGCTCACTTTGTAGATTGCACAGTGGGCCACCCAAGAATGGACTATCCATGCCCGGCTGATCTGGGGCAAGGACATGTGGTTAGACATATGGAATACAGCCAAACGCAGGACTGTATGTATCTACCAT
>NW_011227682.1:0-365 GCF_000146605.3 Meleagris gallopavo | reverse complement strand
CCAGAAGCACAAATCAAAGAATTCCCTCCAAAAAATTGCTCAGGAGTGAGTACTGAAGTCACTGTCAAATTAAATTTCAATGCAGAATTTTACATTTAAAAAAATAAAAAAAAGAAACTTTTTAAGCACCTTTATTACCTTTTTCAGAGAAAGATTTTGTCCTTTTAACATAATTCACTTAATGATTTTCAAGTATATATCAACAATTCAGGGAACCTGACACAATGATAAATAGCTGAACAAATCTATAATTACAAAACTGAATCGCCTACCTGTACTTTTTACTTATTCGTTCTTAACGTATTTTCTATTTTAGCATGAGATAAATTAATTATGCAGAGATTTGAAAAAAGCAGGGCTGGATT
>NW_011227681.1:0-318 GCF_000146605.3 Meleagris gallopavo | reverse complement strand
GTTTTCTCCCCGAAAGTATGACATTTTCTGCCAGGAACTGCAGTTTTCTTCCTCAAAATATGACCTTTTCTCCCAGAAATATCCGTTTTCTTCCCACAAATATCGCAATGTCTCTCAGAAATATCAGCTTTCTCCCAGAAATATGATATTTTTGTGCCAGATATACCAGTTTTCTCACCAAGTCTCAACGTTTTCTACCAGAAAACCCAGTTTTCGCCCGGAAATAGGACATTGTCTCACAGAAATACCAGTTTTCCCGCCAAAATATGACATTTTGTTCCTAGAAATTGGAGATTCCCCCCCCCAAAATATGACATT
>NW_011227680.1:0-383 GCF_000146605.3 Meleagris gallopavo | reverse complement strand
AAAAATATAGAATTGCCTCTAAATTGCCCTGTAATTTACAAAATGTTGGTTACTAATTTTTTGTAAGTTTTTGTTGTATTATCAGTAATTTTGAAAAAAAAAATCCTGAATAATGTAGATATGGATCTTTGTTACTATGGTCTTTCATTTCTGTCAACAGTATATAATATCAATCAATAAATGAAGAAAAGCCAAGGTTGTACAATATTCCACAAGGAATAGGGATATTTTCTTGGTTCAGAAATTAAAAACACTGTATCCTATGCACCAGAAGATGTGCACTAGTACACTGCACAGAGCTCCACACATAGGAACACAGAAGTTATATACCTTAAAAGAACCAGTTTTACACTACACCACTCATATAGAGACAAGCTGAGGTT
>NW_011227679.1:0-346 GCF_000146605.3 Meleagris gallopavo | reverse complement strand
CCCCCCCCAGAACCCCGCACCATGGGATGTACGCACCTCACGGGGTCACTTCCCCGTGGCACTTATGGCAGAATCCACCTCTGGGCACAGAAGCCCAGCGCATGACCCATTTCCCTCTTTTCCAGGAAACCAAGGGGCACCGGAAAACCCTGTGGTCACCAGCCAGGCCACAGTGCCACCTCAGCTAGCTCAGTGACCCTGTGGCCACCCGGTGCCCACAGCTCTGCCTGGTACCGTGACTCAGCACTGATAAGCGGCAGGCAGCCTGGGGGGGGGACCTCAACACAATGGAGACGAGGGGTGCTCCACACAGCACCTAGCAGGGCAGGGTACCAGCACTCCCCAC
>NW_011227678.1:0-370 GCF_000146605.3 Meleagris gallopavo | reverse complement strand
TGCAGAGGCCACTGAAGGAAAAGGAGAATCAAGCCAATTTGCAGAGGTAAAGGCTGTCCAACTGGCCTTGGATGTTGCTGAACGGGAGAGGTGGCCAATGCTTTATGTTTACACTGACTCGTGGATGGTGGCAAATGCTCTATGGGGATGGTTACAGCAGTGGGAGCAAAACAACTGGCAAAGAAAGGGTAAACCTATTTGGGCTGCTGACCTGTGGAAAGATATTGCTGCCCCGAATAAAGAATATGGTTATAAAGGTGCGTCACGTAGATGCCCATGTGCCCAAGAATAGGGCTACTGAAGAGCAGCAAAATAACCATCAGGTAGACAGAGCTGCCAGAATTGAGGTGGCCCCAAATAGATCTGGACT
>NW_011227677.1:0-485 GCF_000146605.3 Meleagris gallopavo | reverse complement strand
GATGTCTTTGTGTGGATGTTTCCCCAGGTATCTCTTCTGCCTGGTCTTGAACCACCTCTGTCATAGATGTCAAAGTTCTTAAGCCCTTTTCAGAGCCAATTGTTTTGGTCTTTTATATGGTCTGTCGTCGTACCTGTCTTCCTGTCTGAAGTTTGCTTTCCCTTGCTTCCTTTTGCTCGCTGCTACGTTTGTATCTCTATTAAACATGCTTCTATTTCTCTTTGGGCCTTTTTTTTTTTATCTTTGGGAGCTTTCTTAACTAGTCTTCATTCTTCATTATTAGGGTGGTTACCTGGTTATTGGTTGTACTACTGACGTATAAATAAATGAAAACTCTCTCTGGTGCTATTGAACTGGAGGGGGAGAGGTAATTTGTCTACATAGTCCAGTTTGGGAAACCGTGTCTTTCTGCATGGATTCATTAAACAAGTTTTCCATGAAATGTATTTTGCTTTCTTTAGGGGCTATACCACACCCTCGAGGCC
>NW_011227676.1:0-396 GCF_000146605.3 Meleagris gallopavo | reverse complement strand
GATTCTTCAGCTTATTTCCTTATTGCTCAAAGTAGGAAGTCTCAAAGAGCAGTTCAAAATGTTTGCTTGAGTGTTTTGGCAGTGATCGCTCCCAGATGGCCTTAACAGGATGGGCTGACCAAAAACTGCTAGGTAGGACCTAACAGAAACAAACACACAGCTTTTGCTGAAAAACAACAGGGAGAATCTGTTTTCTTGCAATTAATATTGACAACAATTCTTAAAAACATACTTCAGAACAGCCACCTCACACTGTAAGACCTGTTTAGATGTTCCTAGTTACAGGCATATTAATAACCATATGGATGGATTACCATGCTCTCTTTTGAGATTGGGGGAAGAAAAAAAAAAAACAAACCACCCAGCCAAACATACTGTCATTTCCCTATATCCTTT
>NW_011227675.1:0-398 GCF_000146605.3 Meleagris gallopavo | reverse complement strand
AAGACAGTAAGTTGGTGTTTTTGTTCCTTTGCTTTTTTTTTTTTTTTCCCCTCTTTACCTCTGGGGGAAAAAAGCCTCTGTTAAAAGTAATGTAGAGGACAATTCACACAAGCAGTAATTCTGCTTGGAAACTATCAACACTAAGAAGATAGTGGGAAAAAGCTATTTGTTTACATCAGTGTTGTCATTTGCAGAAGTCAAAGCATTTCATGTTCTGGTGTGCTCAAGAAGTTTCCCAGAATATATCAACCCACTGGAGTTAGGCAATTTATTTGTCTGGGGGAACAAGTCAGTTTTCACTTGCCTTAAAGCAAAGGCTGCAAATGGTTTCACTTTGAAACACTAAGTGACACCACTGCATCTCCCAGACAAGATGTTTCAGGAAGATTTAATTTTGT
>NW_011227674.1:0-478 GCF_000146605.3 Meleagris gallopavo | reverse complement strand
TTAAGAAGAAAGCAGTTCTGGGGTTTGTCTGTTATCTGTGTGACTCTTAGCAAGCTACTTTGAACATGTCTGTTGTGTAATGGATTCCAATGTGGAGATCCATGTGGGCTTTAGTATGTCTGTATACTGTTCTTGGGGCATCCATGTGGAAATACTAATTGCTACCTTGAGCACAGTCTGAGCAATTTTGGAGCTTATTCCCTGTGCTAGAAAATATAGAATTATGTATTTCCATTAATTTTCATTAGCAACTTGACGATGGCTGAAGAGTTACTTTGTTCTTGCAGTACAAGGAGCTCATAGGAGATCAGGAGTTGTTAGTGAAACATTTTCTTTTTTTTTTCCTTTTTAAAATTTTTAAATTTTGGAAGGTTAAAGAGGCAGTAGTTGTCTGGCCTGCTTCTTGTACGGACAAAATAACGCTTTCTGATTGTCTCACTAGAGGGCTCTGTTGCTCTTTGGAAATGTTGAACAAAAG
>NW_011227673.1:0-468 GCF_000146605.3 Meleagris gallopavo | reverse complement strand
GGAGACGAGTCAAGATGGAAAGAGAGGAAAACAACACGGCAGAAACAAAAGAAAAGAGGGAAAAAGGTAGAGGCGGTGGCCTGCAGCCAGCATCCGCTCCAATAAATTCCTGTGCTCCTCAAAGCTGGCTGATCTCCAAGAAAAACTCATTTTAATCCAAGACCACGAGACTCCTTTGTGAAGTGCTCCCCGGAGAGATCCTGGTGCTGTGCAATGGTGTTTCTGCTGGGGGGCACCTTGGGGAGCCCCTTGGAAGGAGCTGAGCACCCCGCAGGTGCCACCCACTGCTCGCTGACCCACGCTGGGGTTGGACCCCCCCCTGCACACCCATGGGCTGCACCATGCCATGCTGCAGGCTCCAGCCACCTGCAAGCCCCCTGGCTTCAAACTGGTATGCTTCGTTGCTGCTTTTAAATTGCAGCTGAAAACTGAGCAGAAACTCCAATTACAGGTTTGAGGCTCTGACAT
>NW_011227672.1:0-502 GCF_000146605.3 Meleagris gallopavo | reverse complement strand
TTCGCCTCAGTTTAGTGCAAGGTAAGAGCAGCTGGTTGGATTTGCTTCCAGTTGTCTTCAGCTTGCAGATTTTTATGGATGGAGGATGGCTGCGCTGCGATGTTACCCTGAAAAGAAGCCAGACTGCTGAGAGCAGAGGAATCCACTGCCCATCACTGTCTGTCCCCTCTCGCTCTCGGTACCTGAGCAAGGTCTCAGCACCACAATTTGAGCAAAGGACCCCTTGTCAGAAGCCGGATCCATTTTTGGCCCAAAGCTCGTTCAGCGGCACCCATCCGAGACAAAGCTGCTGAACAAGCTGCTGAGGTTAATGGTTACCGTGAGCACAGCAGAAGGAGAATCACACGTGGGTGGGCAACCAGGAGAAAGCCTTTTGGCTGTTGCTTCCCGTGGGCATTCAAGCTGACTTACGGAGGTCGTCTCGGGGCAGAAGACCACCTATGCAGTCGATGTGCACACCTAGCAGCCCAGCATGAGACCGTGGCGTCATCAGCTGCTGATT
>NW_011227671.1:0-344 GCF_000146605.3 Meleagris gallopavo | reverse complement strand
AGAAATACCACATTTCACTTGGAAATTGGGCCTGTGCTTCCAAAAAGATGGTATTTTCTCCCAGGCATACCTGTTTTCTTCAAACTACCGCACGTTTTCTCCCAAAAGACTAGATGACAAGACCAAGTAGGACACTTGCAACCAAGAATAGGACATCTTCTCCCACTAATACCACTTGTCTCCCAAGGATAGGACATTTTCCCTAAATGCTATGGCAGTTCTGCTAAGAAATACTCCTTTCCTTCCCTAAATGGGACATATGCACCCACAAAGACCACGACTCCGAGAAGTTTCCTCCCAGTTCCTCCCAATTACACTCCATTACATTCCTCATCATGACACTT
>NW_011227670.1:0-617 GCF_000146605.3 Meleagris gallopavo | reverse complement strand
AATTTCCTTAACACTCATTTGAGGATCTAGATCCTCGCTGCTATCGAAGGTATATTCGGTTTTTATCGAAGGACGCAATGGGGCTGTTGGGATTTCTAATTTACCTAGCCTTTCCTTCATTCCCCGTAGTTCCTCCTGAGGAAAAGTTTTTTCTTGAGGCAAACTGTGGGTGACAGTATCGCTGGCGTGCTTACACGTTAACAGTTCCTCAAAAGCCATTTGCAACGAAGCCGAATTACGTTTCTCTCTTTCTAATTGTTCCTCAAGGTTGATTCTACAGAGTTGGTACCAATTCTTGTGTTACTTTAACTGATTCCTGCAGTGCTTGTATAGTTTGGGTTTCCGCCAAATGCTTTTCATCTCGGAACTCCACGGCAGCTTTTAAAGCAGCCTGGAGTGCTGCTTTAAATAAACAAATCAACGACTTTCCTTTTCCAGCTGGATACAAGCCTCATTTTGTAAAACACTAATACGGTCCGAAACACACTGCAAATTATGCCAACTTGGTCGTGCCAATCCACCCCTGATAAAGAGGGCCGAGCACCATGCTTTTCTAAAAGGTCAAATAACACATCTTCACTCTTCATAGCGGCAATACCGTCACTCATTTCTCATTT
>NW_011227669.1:0-473 GCF_000146605.3 Meleagris gallopavo | reverse complement strand
GGGGGAAAGGGATAATAGAGTTTATTGGACTGTGTGGATTAGATGGCCTGGCACATCAGAATCACGAAAATATAAGGCCCTGGTGGATACTGGTGCACAGTGCACTCTAATGCCCTCGAGTCACCAAGGGACAAAATCAATTTATGTTCATGGGGTGACTGGAGGTTCCCAAGAGCTGACTATGTTGGAGGCCGAAATCAGCCTCACTGGTAAAGACTGGCAAAAGCACCCTATTGTGACTGGCCCAGGGGCTCCATGCATACTTGGTATTGATTACCTCAGAAAGGGGGATATTTTTAAGGATCCCAAAGGGTATCGATGGGCCTTTGGAATAGCTGCTGTAGACACAGAAGGTGTTCAGCAGTTGTCTATTTTGCCTGGCCTGTCAGAAGATCCATCTGCCGTGGGGTTGCTACGAGTGAAAGAGCAACAAGTACCGATTGCTACTAAAAAACGGTGCACAGACGGCAGTA
>NW_011227668.1:0-440 GCF_000146605.3 Meleagris gallopavo | reverse complement strand
GGGGAGTCGGATCACATCGCAAACCTACCTGCATACAAGCAGCGCACCAACATGGGGTGCGTGATGTTCATTACCTGCTAGACAGATCTCACACCACTGATTGGAGGAGCCCAGGCAATCCTTCAACTCCATCAGGCTGCAAAATCAAATCAGAAGAGATGCAGAACATAATTGAAAACACAACAAGGATGCACACAATGCCCTTAAAAAACACCCACCGCATGGATGCAATTAGCACATAGCCCGATGAATTACAGCCATCCAGCTTGAGATCCTCCAGAAAAGCAGAGCTCACAGCTCTGAAAGAAAGCAGCAATCACTCACCCCATTCTAAGGGCTCACCCCACACCCCAAACGAAGCAGTCTCCAGATTCAGATGCTGCTCTTACACCTAGCAGCCCGTCAGCGCACTTGGGATCCCCAAAAAAGAGAAGATCACA
>NW_011227667.1:0-383 GCF_000146605.3 Meleagris gallopavo | reverse complement strand
TCAGTGATTAGTTGGCACTGTGCAACACATTCAAATTCACGAGTCTAATACCATACATCATGATCTACATCATGTAGCAAACAGAAATAGTCACATTTGAATTCCCTTTCCTTTTGAATAAACCACCACATTCTCAGCAAGTACTGTGGAAATCATTTACTGTGAGCTTTGAGTGGGTGTTTATGAAGGAAGTTTATTAACTGTTTAAGTTCTAATGCACAAATTAATTCATAAATGCCCTCCTAACAACTAGCACTAAATAATATGCATCAAGGTATTCCAGGTACTAGCTTTTCTCCCTTCTTTTTTTTTCCTTTCTCCAAACCCTTGCTTACTTACATACAATATTTAAGCACTACAACTGTTATTTCTTTATTTTGCAA
>NW_011227666.1:0-452 GCF_000146605.3 Meleagris gallopavo | reverse complement strand
GTTACTTTCTTGCAGTCTTGCAGTATAGTAGGAAAAAAAATTATCATGCAAGTTTCCAACTACAATTTTCAAGTAAAAACAAGATCCCTTGTTGAAACACATAGTGACAAGCTAGACAAAACTATGAGCTGCTCCAAAGCTATAGATCTCAATGGACAATGTTATGTCATATTCAAATACAGAACGAAACCAGCTGGATTTAAAGAGTTTACAATTCTTATTTTCAAGCATGTCTCGCACTTTTAAACAATATTTCACAAAGGTCTCATATCCCTTGCCAGGAATGAGTAATGTTTTTGTTGCAAGTAACCTCTTCGAAACAATGGGACTATTTAAAAATACAAACACTTATTTTTTTTTTACTTATTTTTTAAATTTAATTTTTAAATCTTTCAAGAATTCAGCAACAGCAGCATCTAATTAACACTGACTGAGAAATCTCTTCAATTAAC
>NW_011227665.1:0-393 GCF_000146605.3 Meleagris gallopavo | reverse complement strand
TTCGAGGTATCCCTGATGAAATGTAAACTGCAAGTGCAGGCAAGTTGGCAAAGCTGTATGAAAACCTGCCATCTGGGCTGGGACAGGAGGGAGGAAGGTCAGGAACTCTGGAAAGCAAGAGGATCAATAGAAAAGTCTTGAGAGGAATGAATTCAAGTCCTGCAGAGAAACAGAAAACTACTCTAGGTGAACTGTCAGAAGCAGCTGCCTATTACTAAAAATAATAGTGCTTGCTTCTTTTTGCTCTAAATTTTCTTTGTTTCTCTTTCTTTTTTTTTTTTTGTCTTCTCACTTCCTTTCCCTCTCAGCTTTCCCTTGATTGATAAAAGAAAAAATTGGAGTATTTTTTTCACACCTTTGCTTTCTATTTCAAAACTGCTGAAATCTAGCAAT
>NW_011227664.1:0-367 GCF_000146605.3 Meleagris gallopavo | reverse complement strand
TTACTACTCTTTCCCCATTCCATTTTGACATGCAGATGGAGCTAGATCCATGTCTCACACCACAAAGTCGTATTTGCCAACTCTGAATTAGTTGTGCAATCTTATTCTTCATTTTTCTCATTTTTTCAGCAGCTATACCATTCTGCTATTCTGTGGGACTCTCTATCTGAAAGGGCTTGACCATTGTCACAGTTTGTCCTTCTGGCTATCTGCAGAGGACAGACATTTCTCACCACTGACAGTTTACACCACAAGTCTTTTTTTTTTTCCTTTTTTCCCAGTGCTATCCTTCCTTCTTTCTGAATGGGCAGACATTTAAATGCTACATTAATGGCCTTCTGAAAGAGATTCATTTCAAATTCATTTT
>NW_011227663.1:0-403 GCF_000146605.3 Meleagris gallopavo | reverse complement strand
CTTTGCTTTGCTTTGGTGAGGTGGGGACTGCCATTGCTTCCTCCAGTCCCACCAGACCCTTCCCCATCCCACACTGCCATGGAGATCAGGTTCTGGACCACCTGAGGACCCAAACAGCCAGGAGTCCTTGGGTCCTGACGAGATGAGTCCCAGAGTTCCGAGGGAATTCACCGCTGCAGTCACCGAGCCACTCTCCATGGTAGTTCAGAAGTCGAGGCAGTCAGGTCAAGTCCCTGGTGAGGAGAAAAAAGGTGACAGCACACCTCTTAGGAAGGATAGAAAGTGTGATGCGGGGAACTACCAGCATGTCAGTCTCACCTCTGTGCTGGTCACGGATCATGGAGCAGATCATCCTGGAAGTGACTCTCAAGCACACATTCCAGTGCGTCACCACCTGGGCGTG
>NW_011227662.1:0-520 GCF_000146605.3 Meleagris gallopavo | reverse complement strand
CCTCCAGGTAAGAAGATTTCTAGATTTTAACTAGTAAACACGAGAATGCAGATTACCTACCCAATATTACAACATGCTAGCAGATGTTGATTGTATTGATCTGAATAGTTGCTTCTTCTGATATATTTTTTGGAACAAAGTCACAGTTAACCTCTCATCATGGATTTCTCATCTGGTGTATGGGAACAGATAGGTCATGGCCTGAACCAGTGATTGGGCATCTGGTGAAGAGATGTGGGTATCACTGGGAGCACAGGTGCAAGCAATTCACCTGCACAACCAGAATGGGTGGATGCAGGGTCCCCCTTCCCGAACCTCATTTAAGGGCTGTTAGCTGAGAAGGAAGCATCTTTACTTAGAGATTCCTGCCCTCTGGGAATTTTCAGCAAGTCCCTGCCTTAGGAAACAGGGTAAGATAAGGTTGTTGTGTTGTTGTTTTGTTTTTTTTTGTTTGTTGTTTTTTTGTTTTTAAATTACTGTTACTACTATCTAATGACCAATAGCATTCACAGAGCATACT
>NW_011227661.1:0-529 GCF_000146605.3 Meleagris gallopavo | reverse complement strand
TTATTTACTTATTTAATGTTATCTTTCATTGTCGTATTTCCTGAAAAGTCTTCAGGTCTGGCATTCTAGGCTTGATTTTGAATCTGCAAACTCTAGTATTCTCGAGCAACTCCATCCTGTCAGTGGATTAGATTTCATACTCCATTGTAAACTGCTTTTAAGAATTGGTATTGCAAGAAATGATTCTTGAGGTCCCTTCCAACCCGGGCCATTCTGTGATTCTGTGACTAGGAAAGGCGTTACAACGGAGGTGTGATGGTGGGAGGACTGGCACAGCAGAGAGGTACTATAAAGGAAGGGAAGAAGATTGCTCCCCCATATCAGAAGATTCCAGGTGCAGAGGAAAAAGCATCACCAAGGAGGGACCTCCAGAAGGAGATCCTTCCCCAGCTGCAGTCAGCCCTTGCATGAGCTCTGAGAGAGGTGCAGCCAGGCTCCAGCCCTTCCGTCACACAGCTGAATTGCCTTCACCTGTGCTCCCAGGGCTGAGCAGCTCCTTTCTGCAGGTGCTCCACCAGTGGTTCAGGCT
>NW_011227660.1:0-366 GCF_000146605.3 Meleagris gallopavo | reverse complement strand
TTCTTGATAATATCTCTTCCATAGTGGAAAAAAGAAAGGATTAACCAGTAGCAACGTAGAATGGGATGATGTCCAGGCTTGGATTAATAGTCATAATGAGCACAATCTCACTAACATCAAGATCTAATAAAATTATGTGTTCTAATTCATGAGGGTTTCCAATTCTTCTTGGTGTCTTCTGTAATAGCCTTTCTTCAAGTGCTGCTTAACTTCAGAAGTCTGTTGATCTTGCAGTTTTTATTCAGCTGAGCCAGAACCTGTTGGATATTTTCCATTACACTTACATTCTATTCCTTCAGAGATCTCATTCCTAAGAATTCTGAAATCCTTTCTATTAGCAGTTTTCCCAGATGCCCTGGAAGCCTT
>NW_011227659.1:0-421 GCF_000146605.3 Meleagris gallopavo | reverse complement strand
CAAGCCACGCTGCACGCTGACTCGAGCGAAAAGACAGAGCTGTTGCACCAGGATAGGCGAGCAGCCTTCAGCCCTTCACAGCACTCTACTGCAAAGCCCCTCTTGGCCTCCCCACCACGGTTCCCTTTCCGCGTTACAGGCAATACGTCCCACCAGAGAGGAGAGACCACGCGCTGGCACACCAACCACATGGAAATCCACGGTCAGCGAGCACTCGGTGCTGAGCATCTGCACCCACCTGCCTGAGCTCAAAGGACGCGACGCTGCTGTCATCGTGGAGCAGGACAGTTATGGTATCTAAGGCCCACGTGCTCTCAGCGAGCAGCCCAGACTTCAGAGACATCATCACCCTCCAGGCTTCAGGAGATCCTGGAACATAAACGTCATACTTCCAGACCCTGGCCTTCAGAACCAAAAAGGA
>NW_011227658.1:0-517 GCF_000146605.3 Meleagris gallopavo | reverse complement strand
CAACAAAGTCCTGCTGGGATCACTTTTTGGAATGTCATTTGAATATCACAGTAGGTATGTAAACAGAGTTCTTTTTATTGTATATATAGACAGGGTAGTTGTTTATTTTCTCTCTCTCTCTCCCTTCTTTTTTTTTCCTTCTTTTTTTAATAGTGCAATGGAAATATAGCTTCAGTTAAGAGATGAGTTTTATGTTCCCATGTGAATGCAAGATTTCTCCCAGTTCTCCTCTTAAAGTGCGTGATCCTACAGCTAGCCATGCATCAGGAACACTGGCTACCCACTAAGCAGATCAGAAAGCTTACAGGGTACCCAGATTGACACGGTTTTATGGTCCACCCTACTGGAGACACATTACCAAGTTACATTAGAATATAAAGCAATCTTTGACAGCTAAGAATATCATTCACAGAATAAAGTGTAGCCTGACCAGCATCATCCCAAAGCAGACCCCACCAAAGGGACTGTCACAAGAGCCATGTGTCTGGGCTTGGTAGACTGCCATAGGCCAACGGTA
>NW_011227657.1:0-412 GCF_000146605.3 Meleagris gallopavo | reverse complement strand
GTGCAGGCAGTAGCAGCTCTAAGCTGAGATTCCTGCCTTTACTGAAGTGGCATGCTCAAGTCTGAAGCTGGTGCCTACCTGGAAGCCGTGCTTGCCTCTCCACCAGGGGTCAGCTCCTTTGCTGGCATATCTATAACACAAATGATGTCTCCCACCTGCAAGAGATTGCAACGTCAATCCCAGCTTAGGCACGGCTGAGAGGAAGCACAGCTCAAATGACTGCATTCTTCTACTGCCAAATGCTCAAAATGGTTCTCTAAAGCAGCAGGGTATGGAAGAGTTCCAATTAAACCGCAGACATAAGTTAGCAGGGCTTCCTGAACAGATCTACACACTCCATACACTGGTCTGCTGTTGCTCAGGGAACAGGCTACAATACTGGGCAGTATCTGTTTGATCAGAAGATTCAAAT
>NW_011227656.1:0-465 GCF_000146605.3 Meleagris gallopavo | reverse complement strand
ATCACTTACTCACTAACTTACTGCCCTTGATGGCCAGGTACACTTAGAGAGTGTTGGAAATACCCAAGTAATGTTCCAGAACGGTTTCTCTGATAAAGCAGATTTTATTCACATTGCAATGTTGGGCCTCCTGCAAGCAGGGGCGCCCCGAGAAAGCAGCGTTACATCTTTTATCCCCTACTGCCCGACGCTGATCTCTTTCTGCCTGGTTCCTCACTGGCTGAGTACTGCCGGCTCACACTCTTCCACAGCGCTTCACTAATCATACAGATACCAAGTAAGCACAAATCTTTACTGCTCAGGCACAAATAATTGATTAATTGCCTTCTAACCATTGCTTTCTTGACAAACGTTTGGTCCTAACTTTCGGATGTCTGTTTTACAACATGACCATAGCCTCTTAATTGCTTAATTACCCCCCTTGACACTTGTGTCCCTTTACTCTGGGTCACTGTTGTGGTCATC
>NW_011227655.1:0-508 GCF_000146605.3 Meleagris gallopavo | reverse complement strand
ACAAGATTGGCATGAATAACATAACTAGTCTGCAGAAAAGCAAGTAATACATCAGAAAACAGTATAAGTCACAACAGGTGAAATTACTTCTTCATTCATAGGCAATCTAGCACAAACCATAAATTATCTGTGTATACAGGGTTAGCTTTCAGTATGTCACAGAGCCTGTATCTTTAGGGAAAACGATTTTAGGGAGAGAGAGGTGAATGGATTTTGGTCTGAGGCACAGACTGACAAACCCAGCAAATTATGGTGTGGAATATGAAGGAGACAGAATACTTAATTGGAGTCACACCATTTTAAGAAATCTGTGAATATAATTGTGGAGACAAGCTACATTTTCTGTGAAGACTACAGAACCCAAGGACAGCTAATAAGGGACATAGATTTGAGCTTTTAACTATTATTGATTAACTGGGTTACCTAGACTGGACACAAACATAATTTCTTTCATACACATAAAAAGAGAAACACAGCAGGGTAGAAGTCAGATATCTCAGCAGCAGCC
>NW_011227654.1:0-413 GCF_000146605.3 Meleagris gallopavo | reverse complement strand
AAATGTATTGTTCTTGTCTTATTTTTACTAACATTTTTCCAAACCATCTATAGTTGACATTTTTATATTTACATACTAGATATTTTTCTTGCTCTTTGTTGCCATTTTTTCTCTACTTCTTTCATTTTTTCTGAGTCACTGATGAAGGAGATAACACCTCCCCATCAAAAGCTGAATTTTTCCATTAGCTTTATTTCTACCTAACTATATTTCTACTGATGAAAATGATTATAACTGACGTGACAGATAAAATATAGGAAGTGAGAGGCCAGAGATTAAATGATTGTAAAGGAGGAAAATGAGAAATATTGTATCATAGATACACAAATATTAGCTGCAAGTTTACCAATCTTCAGTCAACAAGTCAATTTTTTGACAGAATTGACCAAGCCTCCAGAGAATATTTATTGTTG
>NW_011227653.1:0-344 GCF_000146605.3 Meleagris gallopavo | reverse complement strand
AACTCCAAGCCCAAGGAAGAGCCTCAGATCCAAGCAAGAACCCTAAATACCCACGGAAAGAACCCCAAATCCCACAAAAGAACCCAAATCCCAAGCAACAACTCCAAATCTCACAAAGAAGCCCAAATCCCAAGCAACAACTCCAAGTCCTAAACAAGAACCTCAAATCCACAAAAAACACCAGATCTCAAGCAGGAACCCCAAATCCAAAGGAAGAAGCTCAAATCCCAAGCAAGAACCCCGAATCCCAGCCCGAGCAGCCCCACGCAGCCCCTGACGACCAACCCCACAACGGTCAGAGTTCAACAGCTGATCTTATAGAAAAGAAACCGTTTTCACCACCA